>NW_020529076.1:0-249960 GCF_003368295.1 Carassius auratus
TACAAAAAGAAGGTTAATTTGGACATGCAATTCCCTTTTTTACCAGTGGGGTAAAAAGAAGGTTGTGAAAAATGTCCACTCTCCCCCTCTATTGATTGACAGTGGTTTCATGTCTCTGTCTCCCTGCTGTAGAAAGTTATTACAAAAGAAGGTTAATTTTGTACATCAGTTCCCTAATCAGCCACTTGGGGTAAAAGAGGTTGTGAAAATGTCCACTGGTCCGCCACTATTGATTGACAGCTCGTTTCATGTCTCTGTCTCACTGCTGTAGGAAAGTTATTACAAAAAGAATGTTAAATTTGGACATGCAATTCCCTTTTTACCAGTAGGGGTAAAAATAAAGGTTGTGAAAAAATGTCCACTGTCCCCCTCTATTGATTGACACTGGTTTCATGTCTCTGTCTCACTGCTGTAGAAAGTTATTACAAAAAGAAGGTTCATTTTGGACATGCAATTCCCTTTTTTACCAGTAGGGGTAAAATTAAGGTTGTGAAAAATGTCTACTGTCCCCCTCTATTGATTGACAGCTGGTTTCATGTCTCTGTCTCCCTGCTGTAGAAAGTTATTACAAAAAGAAGGTTCATTTTGGACATGCAATTCCCTTTTTTACCAGTAGGGGTAAAAAGAAAGGTTGTGAAAAATGTCCACTCTCCCCTCTATTGATTGACAGTGGTTTCATGTCTCTGTCTCCCTGCTGTAGAAAGTTATTACAAAAAGAGGTTCATTTTGGACATGCAATTCCCTAATCAGCACTTGGGGTAAAATGAAAGGTTGTGAAAATGTCCACTGTCCCCCTCTATTGATTGACACTGGTTTCATGTGTCTGTCTCCCTGCTGTAGAAAGTTATTACAAAAAGAAGGTTAATTTTGGACATGCAATTCCCTAATCACCACTTGGGGTAAAACGAAAGGTTGTGAAAAATGTCCACTCTCCCCTCTATTGATTGACAGTGGTTTCATGTCTATGTCTCCCTGCTGTAGAAAGTTATTACAAAAATAATGCCAATTTGACATGCAATTCCCTAATCAGGCACTTGGGTAAAACGAAAGGTTGTTGAAAAATGTCCACTCTCCCCCTTCTATTGATTGACATAGTTTCATGTCTATGTCTCCCTGCTGTAGAAAGTTATTACAAAAATAATGCCAATTTTGGACATGCAATTCCCTTTTTTACCAGTAGGGGTAAAAAAAAGGTTGTGAAAAATGTCCACTGTCCCCCTCTATTGATTGACAGTGGTTTCATGTCTCTGTCTCCCTGATGTAGAAAGTTATTTACAAAAAGAGGTTCATTGTGGACATGCCAATTCCCTTTTTTACCAGTAGGGGTAAAAAGAAAGGTTGTGAAAAATGTTCCACTCTCCCCCTCTATTGATTGACAGTGGTTTCATGTTCTCTGTCTCCCTGCTGTAGAAAGTTATTACAAAATAAGATTAATTTTGGACATGCAATTCCCTAATCAGGCACTTGGGGGTAAAACGAAAGGTTGTGAAAAATGTCCACTCTCCCCCTCTTATTGATTGACACTGGTTTCATTGTCTCTGTCTCACTGCTGTAGAAAAGTTATTACAAAAAGAAGGTTCATTTTGGACATCCAATTCCCTTTTTTTACCAGTAGGGGTAAAAATAAAGGTTGTGAAAATGTCCACTGTCCCCCTCTATTGAATTGACAGTGGTTTCATGTCTCTGTCTCCCTGCTGTAGAAAGTTATTACAAAAAGAAAGGTTAATTTTGGACATGCAATTCCCAAATAAGCCACTTGGGGTTAAAACGAAAGGTTGTGAAAAATGTCCACTCTCCCCTCTATTGATTGACAGTGGTTTCATGTCTATGTCTCCCTGCTGTAGAAAGTTATTACAAAAATAATGCCAATTTGGACATGCAATTCCCTTTTCTACCAGTAGGGGTAAAAAAAAAGGTTGTGAAAAATGTCCACTGTCCCCCTCTATTGATTGACAGTGGTTTCATTTCTCTGTCTCCCTGATGTAGAAAAGTTATTACAAAAAGAAGGATAATTTTGGACATGCAGTTCCCTAATCAGCCACTTGGGGTAAAATGAAAGGTTGTGAAAAATGTCCACTCTCCCCCTCTATTGATTGACAGTGGTTTCATGTCTATGTCTCCCTGCTGTAGAAAGTTATTACAAAAATAATGCCAATTTTGGACATGCAATTCCCTTTTCTACCAGTAGGGGTAAAAAAAAAGGTTGTGAAAAATGTCCACTGTCCCCCTCTATTGATTGACTGTGGTTTCATGTCTCTGTCTCCCTGATGTAGAAAGTTATTACAAAAAGAAGGTTCATTTTGGACATGCAATTCCCTTTTTTACCAGTAGGGGTAAAAAAAAGGTTGTGAAAAATGTCCACTCTCCCCCTCTATTGATTGACAGTGGTTTCATGTCTCTGTCTCCCTGCTGTAGAAAGTTATTACAAAATAAGATTAATTTTGGACATGCAATTCCCTTTTTTACCAGTAGGGGTAAAAGTAAAGGTTGTGAAAAATGCCCACTGTCCCCCTCTATTGATTGACACTGGTTTCATGTCTCTGTCTCACTGCTGTAGAAAGTTATTACAAAAAGAAGGTTCATTTTGGACATGCAATTCCCTTTTTACCAGTAGGGGTAAAAAGAAAGGTTGTGAAAAATGTCCACTCTCCCCCTCTATTGATTGACAGTGGTTTCATGTCTCTGTCTCCCTGCTGTAGAAAGTTATTACAAAATAAGATTAATTTTGGACATTGCAATTCCCTTTTTTACCAGTAGGGGTAAAAGTAAAGGTTGTGAAAAATGCCCACTGTCCCCCTCTATTGATTGACACTGGTTTCATGTCTCTGTCTCACTGCTGTAGAAAGTTATTACAAAAAGAAGGTTAATTGTGGACATGCAATTCCCTAATAAGCCACTTGGGGTAAAACGAAAGGTTGTGAAAAATGTCCACTCTCCCCCTCTATTGATTGACAGTGGTTTCATGTCTATGTCTCCCTGCTGTAGAAAGTTATTACAAAAATAATGCCAATTTTGGACATGCAATTCCCTTTTCTACCAGTAGGGGTAAAAAAAAATGGTTGTGAAAAAAGTCCACTGTCCCCCTCTATTGATTGACTGTGGTTTCATGTCTCTGTCTCCCTGATGTAGAAAGTTATTACAAAAAGAAGGTTAATTTTGGACATGCAATTCCCTAATCAGGCACTTGGGGTAAAACGAAAGGTTGTGAAAAATGTCCACTCTCCCCCTCTATTGATTGACAGTGGTTTCATGTCTATGTCTCCCTGCTGTAGAAAGTTATTACAAAAATAATGCCAATTTTGGACATGCAATTCCCTTTTTTACCAGTAGGGGTAAAAAAAGGTTGTGAAAAATGTCCACTGTCCCCCTCTATTGATTGACAGTGGTTTCATGTCTCTGTCTCCCTGATGTAGAAAGTTATTACAAAAAGAAGGTTCATTTTGGACATGCAATTCCCTTTTTTACCAGTAGGGGTAAAAAGAAAGGTTGTGAAAAATGTCCACTGTCGCCCTCTATTGATTGACACTGGTTTCATGTCTCTGTGTCCCTGCTGTAGAAAGTTATTACAAAAAGAAGGTTAAATTTGGACATGCAATTCCCTTATCAGCCACTTGGGGTAAAATGAGAGGATGTGAAAAATGTCCACTGTCCGCCACTATTGATTGACACTCGTTTCATGTCTCTGTCTCACTGCTGTAGAAAGTTATTACAAAAAGAATGTTAAATTTGGACATGCAATTCCCTTTTTTACCAGTAGGGGGTAAAAATAAAGGTTGTGAAAAAATGTCCACTGTCCCCCTCTATTGATTGACACTGGTTTCATGTCTCTGTCTCACTGCTGTAGAAAGTTATTACAAAAAGAAGGTTCATTTTGGACATGCAATTCCCTTTTTTACCAGTAGGGGTAAAATTAAGGTTGTGAAAAATGTCTACTGTCCCCCTCTATTGATTGACAGCGGTTTCATGTCTCTGTCTCCCTGATGTAGAAAGTTATTACAAAAAGAAGGTTCATTGTGGACATGCAATTCCCTTTTTTACCAGTAGGGGTAAAAAGAAAGGTTGTGAAAAATGTCCACTCTCCCCCTCTATTGATTGACAGTGGTTTTCATGTCTCTGTCTCCCTGCTGTAGAAAGTTATTACAAAATAAGGTTCATTTTGGACATGCAATTCCCTAATCAGGCACTTGGGGTAAAATGAAAGGTTGTGAAAAATGTCCACTGTCCCCCTCTATTGATTGACACTGGTTTCATGTGTCTGTCTCACTGCTGTAGAAAGTTATTACAAAAAGAAGGATAATTTTGGACATGCAGTTCCCTAATCAGCCACTTGGGGTAAAACGAAAGGTTGTGAAAAATGTCCACTCTCCCCCTCTATTGATTGACAGTGGTTTCATGTCTATGTCTCCCTGCTGTAGAAAGTTATTACAAAAATAATGCCAATTTTGGACATGCAATTCCCTAATCAGGCACTTGGGGTAAAACGAAAGGTTGTGAAAAATGTCCACTCTCCCCCTCTATTGATTGACAGTGGTTTCATGTCTATGTCTCCCTGCTGTAGAAAGTTATTACAAAAATAATGCCAATTTTGGACATGCAATTCCCTTTTTTACCAGTAGGGGTAAAAAAAGGTTGTGAAAAATGTCCACTGTCCCCCTCTATTGATTGACAGTGGTTTCATGTCTCTGTCTCCCTGATGTAGAAAGTTATTACAAAAAGAAGGTTCATTGTGGACATGCAATTCCCTTTTTTACCAGTAGGGGTAAAAAGAAAGGTTGTGAAAAATGTCCACTCTCCCCCTCTATTGATTGACAGTGGTTTCATGTCTCTGTCTCCCTGCTGTAGAAAGTTATTACAAAATAAGATTAATTTTGGACATGCAATTCCCTAATCAGGCACTTGGGGTAAAACGAAAGGTTGTGAAAAATGTCCACTCTCCCCCTCTATTGATTGACAGTGGTTTCATGTCTCTGTCTCCCTGCTGTAGAAAGTTATTACAAAAAGAAGGTTCATTTTGGACATGCAATTCCCTTTTTTACCAGTAGGGGTAAAAAGAAAGGTTGTGAAAAATGTCCACTGTCGCCCTCTATTGATTGACACTGGTTTCATGTCTCTGTGTCCCTGCTGTAGAAAGTTATTACAAAAAGAAGGTTAAATTTGGACATGCAATTCCCTTGTCAGCCACTTGGGGTAAAATGAGAGGATGTGAAAAATGTCCACTGTCCGCCACTATTGATTGACACTGGTTTCATGTCTCTGTCTCACTGCTGTAGAAAGTTATTACAAAAAGAAGGTTAAATTTGGACATGCAATTCCCTTATCAGCCACTTGGGGTAAAATGAAAGGATGTGAAAAATATCCACTCTCTCCCTCTATTGATTGACACTGGTTTCATCTCTCCATCTTCCTTCTGTAGAAAGTTATTAGAAAAAGAAGGTTAATTTTGGACATGCAATTCCCTTTTCTACCAGTAGTGGTAAAAAGAAAGGTTGTTAAAAATGTCCACTGTCCCCCACTATTGATTGACACTGGTTTCATGTCTATATGCCCTTTATCTAAAAAGCTATTACAAAAACACCTACTGAGCTATAGCAAAAAACGAAGAAAGTTTGCACTTTCCCCACGGTCCCTAACTGAAGGCTCTGCTCAGAGCGTTCTCTCCCGGCTTTTTGCACATTGCGACGGCTTGCACGGGGCCGTGCTTATTATATCGATGGAAAATATAGAAAAAGAAGGATGTGAAACATGATCAGCTTTGCCCTTTTGGCGGTCACACTGCTTAGATTTTTTTAGGGCAATTCGTTTTGGAGTTATTGGCGTTTACCGCTGAATGTGTCACGAATATCGAAAACAAAACCAACTTGACCCCGCTGTTCCGCGGAGGCTCCAAGCAGAGCTTTAGCCGTAGCCTACGTAACGTTACACACTATGATGGCTCGACGCACACACCAGCGCACAAGTATAATCATCAGGTCACTTACATAGGCTGATGTTTATACTTGTGTGCTGGTGTGTCCGCCGAGCCGTCACATAAGACGATCAGCCATGCTGTTGAGGATATACTAAAATCTGCAATGGAAAACGGACGCACAATGTGTCAAGGCGAGACGAGCAGGTACCATCATGTAATGGAAAAAGGCCATAATTAATAAGTCCTCCTACAGAGAACGCTCCAACACTAGCGTTTACAGACCCATAGCTTATCTTTGAAGTGTTTGGCTTAGGTTAGCTAGTAACGTTAGTATAATGGAATTCGTCGTCGATATGCATCATGCGTCAGCATGAACATTTAATACAAATTCTGATAATTAGTTAAGACAAAGTTACAAAAGTCATTCGGTTATCGGGGACAACATATTTATAAGGTGCAACAGGCTAAAATATAGGACAAATAAATTTTGAATGTACAGAGGGATGGACTCCTGCTGTAAGGTGGTATGGACATTAGTGCCCAATACTGATGAAAGTCATAAAGTACAAATAAATTAAATGACAGTGACATTGCTGTCTTGAAATTATAATTTTTTATTATTAAAAGGTCACATTGAATTTGTATTTTATGTCTCTTCTTCACAGAAAACTACAAAGAAGTAGTCCAGAAGCGTGTCGCTTTTCTCAAACGGGGGGATATATGGTCTTCCAGTCAGTCTGGCCAGGAGAAGGGGGTGGTGAAGCAAGGAATGACTGTAAGTTTGATTTATGACTTAACAGTTATGGAACATTGTGATTGCAGTAGGGCTGAAGCGATTAGTCGACAATATCGTCAAAAAAAAATTGTTGACAAATATTTTTGTTGTCAAGTAGTCGTTTTATTTATTTTGACCTAATTTAGAGCCTGCACTAATGCGGTTTGACCAGTGTGGCACTGTAGCGCAAGACTGTAATTCAGCTCTCCTCGATGCAATTCAAGAGAAGAAGAGAAACAGCACTCAGAAACCAGGCGGCAAGGAAGTCGACCGGAAGTTGAAGTCGGCCACATGCCGTCATCTTGTAGCAGAACTTCACTTGCGTTAGCATTCCCATTGACTCCCATTCATTTTGGTGTCACTTTGACAGCGAATAACTTTACATTTGAGGCGTTTAAAGACTCCGTTTGTCCATTATTTATTTCTAAAGATACACAACAATGGATAAAGGGATCCATTACCTTCTATGTTACATTATGGCCCCGTACAAACAGTTTTTGTAAAAATAGGCTAACGATTGCGTCATAACCACTCGACTCTCTGTCGCATTACCGTACAGACGGGAGGAGAAGCTCGCAGGCAATTAACTTAATATGGCGTACTGGCGTTACATTTTAAAATCCTATACAAAATAATTAATCAGAATACTTACTCCTGCTCACTCACGCCCAAGAACTCCCCGATCAAGCTCGCCGTCTCTGCAAGATTAACGATGGCAGTTTGCACACACAGCTACTAGAAGATTTACATCTGTCAGACAGGTTGCTGACGTCATCAAGCTTAGCTTGAGTCTGCGCGTGAGAAACAGAAGTGCTAAAAAATGCTAAAAATGGGCTTCACTTGTCTCAATTGAGTTCCAATGGAGTCGCTGTGTCCATTTCTTTTACTGTCTATGTCAGAAACGCACCGAGCCGAACAGAATGGCATTTGGATATGAAAATATATGACACACGCTTTCCTCTCAATAACGAAATAACAACAAAAACAAAATTCACAGCAGTATGAAAGTAGCAGTTAAAAATGCATCTTATTACACCAATGTGGATGTTTGCACGAGCTCAGTAAAGCATTCACGTCACATCTATAGTTTTTCATTTAAATCAAGCAGCTTTATGGTATTAAACATTATTATTAAATATTTGATTAAAGTGATAGTATGGATTGCAGAGATCAAAGCTTAATCTAGCTCAGGACTGTTTTGATTATCATAACTCATGATAAAAGTAAGGTATTTTAAGAGAGATTACTCTACCAGTCAAAAGTTTTTGAATGCAACTTTAAGATTTTTGTTTTTTTAAAGAAGTCTCTTCTGTTCACTAAGCCTGCATTTAGCAGTATTGTGCAATATTTTTACGATTTAAAATAACTACTTTCTATTTGAAAATATTTAAAAATGTATTCCTGTGATCAAAGCTGAATTTTCTCCAGTCTTCAGTGTTACACAATCCTTCTGAAATCATTTTAATATGCTGATTTGCTGCTCAAGAAACATTTATTATTATTATAGTCTATTTTGAATAATTTATCTTCGTTTGCTGTTCTCATTCCTCGACGGTGTGTGACATTACTTAAAGTGGTGGTGTGGACATTTTCAAAATCATTCTCTTAAACAAGATGTATGTTGTCAGTCTGGTTCACAGATGGCCAAGATAGGCGAACAGCTCAAGAGGGACCTCAAACAGCAACCTCCAAGACAACTCAGTTCTACTCCTGCTAGATATGAGTCTGATTCTGATGACACATGTTGTGATGTTTTTGATCCTCCCAAAAAACGAAAAATGGTAAGTTTAAAAATGTAACTGACTTCATCAAATGTGCAGTGTTCCCCAGAAAATTTTACAGAGTTTACAGTGATGGATTATAGCCTATTTGTGCTGAAATGCATGTACTATCGCACTTTGTGCTTTAATTTAATTATGTACAAGTACCAAAATCCAAACCCAACCTACAAACCTATATGCCCTTGGTGCTCAGGGTACAGCTTGTGATGTAGCAGAACTGCATTTTTGTGAAAATGAGTTACTATTCAAGAGTGTATGAACTGTTAATTTCTACACACACTAACACCACTAAAATTGTGTTTTGGCATGTGTATGATTAGGAGTGTATAGCTGACATTGTTGTTTAAGGTAATTAGGTTGATGTTTTCTGCATAGGTGATTAACACCAGTGAGGAGGAGGAGGACGCCATCCCTCAGGCGGATTCTCAGCGGCCAGGGACAGTGCCTGCAGTTTTTGTTGAACTGGATGAGGACAGTTTAAAGGCTCTGAAAGGTGGGTGGATGTATATGTATGCTAGTGATGCCAGGGTTATCTCTGCCACCATCTAAACCCTCCCATACACCTGCAGTCATTGTCATTGAGGTTCTGAAATCAACTTTATGTATTCAAGACATGCATCCCACTGTTAAAGGGTTAGTTCGCCCAAATAGCAAAATTTTGTCATTAATAACTTACCATCATGTCGTTCCAAACCCGTAAGACCTTTCGTTTGTCTTTGGAACACAGTTTAAGATATTTTAGATTTAGTCCGAGAGCTCTCAGTCCCTCCATTGAAGCTGTGTGTACGGTCTACTGTCCATGTCCAGAAAGGTAAGAAAAACATCATCGAAGTAGTCCACGTGACATCAGAGGGCCAGTTAGAATATTTTGAAGCATCGAAAATACATTTTGGTCCAAAAATAGCAAAAACTACTACTTTATTCAGCATTGTCTTCTCTTCCGTGTCTGTTGTGAGAGAGTTCAAAACACAACAGTTTGTAATATCCGGTTCAGGAACTAATCATTCGATGTAACTGGATCTTTTTGAAACAGTTCACCAAATTGAACTGAATCGTTTTAAACAGTTTGCGTCTCCATTAGGCATTAATCCACAAATGACTTAAACTGTTAACTTTTTTAATATGGCTGACACTCCCTCTGAGCTCAAACAAACCAATATCCCGGAGTAATTCATTTACTCAAACAGTACACTGACTGAACTGCTGTGAAGAGAACTGAAGATGAACACCGAGCCGATCCAGATAATGAACAAAACATTGACTTCTTTCGGACAGTTTGATTCAATAAACCGGTTCTTTTGCGCTCAACGTAATGGTGTCATTGGCGATGATTGCCCTTGATTCAAGCCTTCGGTTTACCCACGCTCATAACACTAGCACAGAATCAGTTCAGAATCAATCACCAAAAGAATCAGTTCGGTTCAGACGCTCTGTGTCTCGGTCTGCTTCACGCTGAATCACACATGCGCAGTATCATCAGCTCCTCGGTTCACGAATCGGACGCGTCTGACAGAAACGGGTCTTGACTCGAGAACGAGTCAATCGTTCGTTCGTTATCTGGCTCGGCTCGGTGTTCAACTTCAGTTCTCTCTTCACAGCAGTTCAGTCAGTGTACTGTTTGAGTACATGAATTACTCCGGGATATTGGTTTGTTTTAACTCAGAGGGAGTCTCAGTCACATTACAAAAGTTAACAGCTTAAGTAATTTGTGGATTAATGCGTATTGGAGACGCGAACCGTTTAAAACGATTCAGTTTGATTTGGTGAACTGGTTCAAAAAGATTCATTCGCGAACCGGATATCACAAACTGCTTTGTTTTGAACTCTCTCACAACAGACACGGAAGAGAAGACAATGCTGAATAAAGTAGTTTTTGCTATTATTGGACCAAATGTATTTTCGATGCTTCAACAAATTCTAACCGTCCCTCTGATGTCACATGGACATCTGATGATGTTTTTCTTACCTTTCTGGACATGGACAGTAGACCGTACACACAGTTTCAATGGAGGGACTTAGAGCTCTCGGACTAAATCTAAAATATCTTAAACTGTGTTCTGAAGATAAACGGAGGTCTCACGGGTTTGGAACAATATGAGGGTGAGTTATTAATGACAATTTTGCTATTTGGGTGAACTAACCCTTTAATTTGAAGAACATGCATGTTACGTGTTATGTCTTGGAATACAGACCTGACTTCCCAGATTACAAATTTGAAAATCCACTTAACTCTGCCATTTTTGCCGTCATTGACTACTGTTAATACTTGTTTGAATTTCACTGATTAAGCAATATGGTAAAAGTGACAGTGGGTTGGTACTGATTAGGGCTGGGATAAACACATTTTTTTTTTTTACAATTAATTTTGCGATTATTTTTCAGTGCATCGCCTCCAATCTTCCAATCTTCTCTGTTGCCAAGCAATGCAGCATATCAGTCAAGAGAAGGGTCCAGAAAGACTGGCTATATGGTCTTATTAACATAAGAATTTGCAGCAGTTGCTTGCAGGGTTCCCACAGGTCATGGAATATTTGGAATATCATGGATTTTCAGAAAAAGTTATATCAGGATAATTTTGGGGGCAAAGTCATGGAATATCAGGGGATTTTCTTTAAGCAGTTTAAAATTGTCTTGCCAAAATACATTAAATACAAATAAATTTCCACGCAAAATTGGTGTATATCTGGTTAATATCTTTACTGCTTGCCTCAGCAGTTGTGGTTAACCCAACTTCAATTCAAATTTCAATCACCATTTATTCACTCTAAAAAGTAAAAGATGCTTGAATGCTATGAGGGTGCTTTGAAATCGTTGGTCAGTTAGTTTATTGCACCATTCATAGTTGGTCATCAAAGTTTAATTTGTTTTTCTGGGAAAGTCATGCAATTTTACATTTGACTTAACTTGGGAACCCTGTGCTTCTCTATACTACACAAGCTAAACTGAACATTCGCCCTACTCCATCTTCACACTCAATAATGGATTTACTGCCCTGTGGCTTTGAGTGAGTGGAACATTCATGTCAAACATGCATGCTAGCTGTGAAAAGTATGAGTAAGGATCCTCATCCAATCAGAAGTAAATAAAAGTTAAACCAGATGTAGCTGTTGTAAAATGACATTTATATAGGTGCTATTTTGTGTCACAATGTGATACTTATTCTTTGTGTCATAATGTGATACTGACCCTTTTTATACTATATCTTTATTTTAGAGCTGCCAGGACTGGTGTCTTCTCTCAAAACAGTCCTAAACAAAATGGAAGATTCACCTATGTCTTCCATGATTTCCAGCCAAAGCCAATCACCGCACACTGGCAGTCACACTGGCATTGAAGAAGACATGGTATGACTGAAGGACCTTATACCAATCCTTGTTTTGTCTTTGTTATGATTGGGTGCAAAAAGCATACACAAAAAAATCTTACAAGATCGCTCGAGTTACTGTTTGTGTTAAAACACAAGTGTTTGTAATTTACCTATTGTGTTAATCTGCTTGTGTGTTTTCACAGGTGTCATTGGGCAACTCATCAGTGCAAGTCCCAAAACGCCTCTATCAGAGGCTAAGTGGGAGGAGGATGTCCCTCTTCACACAAGAACTGGCCACATTGGTATTTGGCAGGGAAACTTTGGCCAAGGCAACCCTCACAGGGAAAGGAAAAAAAGGCGAGCTGAAGGAGCAGCTTGAGCCCGAAAAAACGAACGCAATCATAGGTACAGTAATGTCATAGTTATGAATCCAAATCCATTGTCATCAATGATTGTATTTCAATGTTATACATTGTCTATCCTGTTTTAATTCATCCCCATGTCTCTTTCCGGTTTTCACAGATGCAGTGAGGGAGCGATTCCCCAACACCGAGGTGGCAGAGATCCGGGCCCTTCTACGGAGGAAGTGCAACAATGAGAGCTACAAGGCCTCTAGTAACTCAAGTGAGAGCTAGTTATGCATATGTAGGAAGTTGTTTTGCCATTGTTCTGTTCCCGGCATTTCAGAGAAAGTCGACTGTTCAAGGTTCCTCCTTTTGCCAATATCTGCTTTTGTGTGTTAATAATAAAGATCCTTTTCTTAAATTCAATTTGTAGTCTGTTGATTTAATGTACTTGAACTGAATTGTAATATAATACACTTGTAGTGTAATACCAACATTCATGCTTAAGTATAACAAAATGGGGATAAAATTACAAATGAAATGTACTTTCTATTTGTTTCACCTTAAACTATAATAACATTGTACTGAAAGTACGTGTCTATGATGTTTAGGTTGTAATTGAACTTCACTTTAAAAACATTATTATTGTCATAGTGGGACACTTTAAAATCACTAAATATAGTTAGGAAGTACATTTGTAGATCACTTGAAATGTTACAGAGGCATACTAAATTAACAGTTTATGGTAATTATAAGTATGATAGCAATATGCACAAAATGTACTTAAACACAACTATAATTTGCACTGCAATGCCTTTTTAAATGTATTTCCATTAGAATGTCAATACAATGCAATTGTACTGTTAGTGTGCTTAATTGCTCATGAATCTTGATTTCCATTAGTGTATTTCAGTGCACTTAAAGTTTAAAAAAAGTTGTTCCATTTTAGTATACTATTTACACTAGAAGTGTAATCAAATAGATGTTAAGTTGAAGTTAATGCATAATTGAATACACTTAACTATACTTGGATTTGACGAAAATAGTACAAAATGTAGAAAATATACTTAGTACACTTTATTAAAGTATATTTTTAATAGAATTATTTTTCACCTGGGTTATCAGTCACCATACACTGAACTTTGGTGGTTATTCCCCACTCGGCCATTAGCAAAGCTTTAGCCTCCATGAGATGCTGGGCTGTGTGTGTTTGGTAAAACCTCCTTACACCCAGTACAACAGTTGCCAGCTTTGCCTCTGGTGTTATGTAGTGGCAAGTAACACCAAGGTATCCGTCCATATTAATGGAGGACCACATGTCAGCTGTAAGGCTAACAAAATCTGCCTTTTTTAGGTCCTCCATTGTCTTCTCCTTAGAAATGTTGTACCTTTCGGTTACCATCGTTTTAAGTGCCTTCCGGGATGGGAGGACATAGCTTGGATCAAGTTTGTTCACAAAAGCCATGAAACCCTCATCCTCCACGATAGTGAAGGGCTGCAAACCCTTTACCACCATGTCTACAAGAGCCTCATCCAATTCCCTCTGTCTGCCTTTTAAAAGAAAATAAAGATAAAAGATTAAAAGTACTTTCACAAAACTAAATTTCAAAAAAAATAAAAGCTTTTTCAAGTTTGGAAAAGTTTATGCTCAGTGTGCAAAGACAGATCAAATACAATATAAAATTACAACAATTAGGAAAACCAAAATGTTGTCTTCAAGCCTATAAAAATATCTATGTAATACAGTGACTAAGTTTGTGAGATGTTACATTTACATATTCAGAGTGAAGCTGTTTTCAACATGATTGGGAGTTTTGGAAAAGATTGACGTTACGTTGTAAGGCTGGTGGACACAAGCCTAAGTCTATTTAAAACTATGGACTTTCTAAACAGTGTTACATGAAGTACATATTATATCAAACAATGTATACCTTGTTTAGATGGCCCAGCAGTGTCAGTAGCAGGCCTAGGTACAGGGGGAATGTTACCATCCTCTGCACACTGCAAAATGGCAGGATGAGTGCTCCTCAAATGGCGCATCATGGATGATGTATTGTTGAAGTAGGCTAGCTGCCTATCACAATACATACATCTGACTTTATTTGGGGTTTCCAAATGGAAATGCTCCCACACCACAGATTTACGGCATCTCTTCTGTGGAGCCTCCATTTCTATCTATTCTATTAATGTCTATATATATCTATCTATCTATGAATCTATATATTTATGAAAGTATATATATATATATATGAATCTCTCTCTCTCTCTCTCTATATATATATATATTAATATATGAATCTATATATAAATTTATATATCTATGAATCTATCTATCTATATATATATGAATCTATCTAAATTCTATATCTCTAACTACTGTGCTATCTGTCAATATCTAACTTAGCCTATATAAATGTGTCACTATATCTATCCTAACTATCTGTCACTGTCTTTAGTTTATCAGTAAATATATTTAACTTAAATGTAACCTAAATATAACTAACTAAATCGCACTATAAATGTCAATAAATCGTAAACGCTATCTCAAAATCTTTCTCCTCTCACAAAAACCCACGAGGTGAAGGTGCATTAACTCCTCTTTTAAACTTTGTGGCAGTTGAGACAGATGTGCGATTGTGTGGTTTGTTCCCGCCCCTGTCAATCAAACGCAGACTCGGCAAGCGTGCCACCTGTCGGTCGAGACACTTATGAAATGCGCAGAAGCTTCGTTTAGCCATAGTCACGTGACATGGGTGTTTTGAATCACAGTTCGGAGCAGTTTTTCGAAACATCTACGCTTCGGGATCTCGACACTGTGTCGAAACTTTAGTTTCGCGTCAGCCATCCCTACTGATGCCTAATAATTACTTCATCATGTAAAACCAGCTAGTAACGGTTTTATAACAGCACATGTACTTTTACAGAGAAATATCTAACATAAGAAACCAAAGGTCAAGAGCCCAACTGAAGCAAACACTGATCTCCATGATGGTGGCATAATTTTAACCAATAAAACATCAGCATCTGATCCTCTGTACCGCACAATAACAGCAGGTGTTCATCACCAATGCACAATCATCATTTAATTAGTCTCTTAATTATCTCATTGACTTTAACTCTTTGAGGACTTGGGATTTGAGTTGAGACTAGTTTGTGACTTGGAAGGAATGACTTGTTTCCTCCTCTGGTGAAATCAGCTGCTGAGTTCATGGGTGGAGCAAAAATGTGGCAGGACTTTTACTTTCTGACCCCTGGACTCTCCACCTCTGGTTGTGTGTGTGTGTGTGTGTAAAAAGAATAATCTTTATTGTCATTGTCATTGTATGTGTTATGATCTGTTTTCATGTACTTGTGAATATATTTTACCATTTGTACCATTTAGTTGTTAATATATACACTTTAGGTACTAATATGGACCTGAGACTTGTTATAGCAATTCTATATCATTGCTCTTTTGTCGATTTTGATTGCTTCCATTGTCCTTCTTTGTAAGACGCTTTGGATAAAAGCGTCTGCTAAATGACTAAATGTAAATGTAACATGCCCCTTTTAAAGGGAAATAAAATGCAAAGGTATGTCTTTTGATATGATACTGCCCCAGCAGTATGCATGAGTTCACGGTTCTAGTCCTTCGTTGGTGCCATATTCCACCACACATTTTTATCAGTGCCCTTTGTGGTATGATTTTATTGCAATACTAAAGTAATTATGTTTACACCCCTTTTACACTCTTGTTTTTGTGCTCCTGGTTTTGTTTTTTGGGGTTTTTTTGCCAAATGGAAAACGGCTGTTTTATTTCGGTGAGCAAGAATATCTTCACTCATCTACATTTATTTAATGTAGAAATCAAACAAAGCCAAGCTAAAGTTCTATTACTGAGGACAGCCGTGTTCATTCAAATACAGTACATGTCATATACTGGTAACGCCTCATTTTCAAATCCGAACGGCCATTTTCTTCACTCACAATCTGACGTAAAATAGAGAACAAGAGACTTAGTCAAGGTCATGCAATCCAAGAAGAAATCAAATGCACCAGGTAATCAAGTGTTTATGAACATAATTACATTGTTTTTTTTATATATGGGTCTATGTTTTCATATTTTGAAGGAGTTGGAAATTGAAAATGTACATGTATTATCAGTCTGCAGGTTACAACTATATGCATTACCACTGGCTTGTTTTATTTGGACATCATTCTGCTTGGTAAGTTTGTAAGACATTTTGAAGCAGATGTTAAAATAATGATCAAATAAATAAGGGTTTTAAGTCGAAAGGGTTGTGTGGCATTCAGCTCAATTTCAGAATAAGAATCAGAAAGAGCTTTTCTCGGGAATTTGTCTTGGTGACAGAAGCTTCCAGTGCACAGACAGGATGACAAGTGACAAGACACTTATAACAAAATAAACAAGTGAATAAAAATAAATATGTGAAAACAATACACAATAGACAGAAAAGACAATAAACAGTATGTTGTATATGCAGATGTGCTATATACAAATTTTGCAAGGTAATGTGGATAGATGTAAGATATGTTAAACTAATAACATACGTACAACAAATATAAGTCTAGATAGATGGGTATTGCACATGTTATATTGCACAGTGGGGAAAACATTAATGGTTCGTGCTGTAGATGGCCTGAGGGAGGAAGCTTTTCCTATGCTTGGCTGTTTTGGCGCTCACTGCTCTGTAGCATCGACCAGACAGTAACAGTTCAAAGAGAGAGTGTGCTGGATTGATTTTACTGGCCCTTTTGCTCACTCTGGATAAGTATAGTTCTTGGACAGTAGGGAGGGAGAGATGGTGGTGCCCATTGAGAATGCATGTTAAATTTCAATTCAATTCCTAAATCTGTATTTAGCAAACACAGTGCCGAATTTGAATGTAAGTACACATGTCTGCAACTGCTGTAAGTTTAGTTTTAAATATTGAAATCAATAATTTTTTACAATAATCAATAAATTTATAATAACTTTGATTAATAAATAATTAACAAACATTATAATTGTTAATGGATAATTAGTAAATATATATTTGAATACCAGGAAAGCTGAGATAATGTGCATTTTAATATTTACTAACAGACTTATGAAACATGACCTAACAATTAACAATTTATGTAAATTAAAATGCTTACAAATGTAACTATGAAGCGACATGAATACTTTTTTGTACGCAAAGAAAAATGTATTTGCATCGCTTGAAGTATCCCTTTAACGACATTTGTTTGTATTCAAATGTACAGTAACAAATAAGCATGTAATCATTGCATAATTTCTGTTAAAAAAAATTATTTCTAAAAAGCACATAATCACATAAAGTGAAATTTATTTATTAGACATATGCAAACAATGATTAATGATCTGTCAAGCATTATATAATGTTTGTTAATGATTTATTAATGAAGCTTTTAATCATTTTAAACCATCTGTGAGTGAATATATATATATATATATATATATATATATATATATATATATATATATATATATATATATATATATATATATATATATGTATTGAAAGCTTAATGACATTTGTAAGCATTTAAATTTACATAAAATAATGATCTGTTAGTCATTAGATATCTTTATTAAGTAGATGATATAACGTTTGTTAATGATTTATGAATGTTATTATACAATGTTGCCATTTAGAAAAAATCCTTTCCTGAACAAAAGTCCATCTCAAATATCAACACTGTTGAAATCATTTACCTGCACCTGTAAACTATGATAGAAGGTATTTTAACACTGAAAAAGAAGTGGATGGCATGCTTGATGCACAAACATACAAAGGCAATTAAACTTTCTAGGAATCTACACTGAAAAAAAGAATTATTAAATTGACCTAATTTTTATTTGGCAAGTTTTTGCACAAGCATTTTTCAAGTAAATTTACACATTTGGAAATTAAGTAAATCTACTTAACTAAGTTAAGTAAAAATAATAATAATAATAATAAGTACATGTAACTTGACATGTTAAATTTTATTGAGTACATTTAAATTAAAGCATTTAGCAGACACTTGTATCCAAAGCGACTTACAGTGCATTCAGGCTGACAATTTTCACCTAACATGTGTTCCCAGGGAATCAAACACCCAACCTTGCACTTGCTAATGCAAATATTCTGCCACTGAGCTACAGGAATACTTCAAGATTTTGTGAAAAATAATTGCAAATTTCACTTATTATTTTATTATTTTGGAAAAAGGAATTTGGAAAAGTTTTTACACTAATAAAAAACCTGAGATTCTAGAAATTTCTAAATGTAAAATTATTATTTTTTTTTCAAAACAGTTTTATCAAATGAGGGTAAATAAGTCTCTCACTTCTGTCCCTTTAAACCAGTTTACAGCAAAGACAGCACGAAGGACTGGATGAATATCCATGACAAATATTCTGCAATTAAGAAAACAGACAAAAGAAATTGCACTGTAAAACCCGACAAGTAACTTAACTCAAACCGTTTGAGTAAACAGATTGCCTTGATTTAAACCATGTAAGTTTTAAAACTTTGCATTTAAGTAATTAATTGATTAACTAAGTGCTGATTGAGAATTAGTGATGAACAAACAGAATCACTGAAGAAAAGAGAAACACAAGAACTACTCCAACTGACTTCAGACACAGCCTTAGATGAAATCAACTGAAATAAAATACATGAAATCTGATTAAACAACCCCACAAACAGCTCCACTTATTAATAACCAGACTGACTTTATTTCTGTCAGACGTCTACAGAAGATCTTATTGAGAAT
The DNA here is from genome assembly GCF_003368295.1 of Carassius auratus. Taxonomy (NCBI): domain Eukaryota; kingdom Metazoa; phylum Chordata; class Actinopteri; order Cypriniformes; family Cyprinidae; genus Carassius; species Carassius auratus. The sequence goes on from NW_020529076.1 coordinate 18,881, forward strand.
TAACTAAGGTTTAGATATTGATTTATTGTTTCATTTGAAGAAACCATATTAGAGATCAGTGTTTGCTTTAGTTGGGCTCTTGACCCTTGACTTCTGTCTTAGTCTTTTCTCTGGCTGTTATAACTGTGTATTTCTAAAACATATTTGTTGTAACTCAATAGCCCGGAAGAAATGCTGTCACGTGTTAACCTGTACCTAGGTGTAGGTTGTTATACTTTATAATGGTGATGATAATCATAAATTATTTAACTGTACAGAGTCTAATCTCTGATGAAATAGGTGTTGTGTAATTTGATTGATTATCATAAAAGTGATACTAAGAGCAAGTGGTTCTGTGATAATGAGTTAATATGAATGACTTTTCAAACAGTGTGGTCTTCTACGGTGTCAAACAGTCACACAAGGACATCAATAATCAGAATATGAACCTCAACAATGGTAACCATAAAAGAAAAATCCTGCAGAGCATGCTGTAATTGATGATTCTCATCACCGATATAACATATAAAAACCTACACCTAGATACAGGTTAACACGTGACGGCATTTCTTCCGGGCTATTGAGTTACAACAAATATGTTTTAGAAACACATGGTTATAACAGCCAGAGAAAACACTAAGACAGAAGTCAAGGGTCAAGAGCCCAACTAAAGCAAACACTGATCTCTAATATGGTTACTTCAAATGAAACAATAAATCAATATCTAAACCTTAGTTAATTCTTAATAAGATCTTCTGTAGACGTCTGACAGAAATAAAGTCAGTCTGGTTATTAATAAGTGGAGCTGGTGATGCTGTTTGTGGGGTTGTTTAATCAGATCTTGAGAGATTTCATGTATTTTATTTCAGTTGATTTCATCTAAGGCTGTGTCTGAAGTCAGTTGTAGTAGTTCTTGTTTTTATCTTTTCTTCAGTGATTCTGTTTGTTAACAGCAGCTGTTCATCACTAATTCTCAATCAGCACTTAGTTAATCACTTAATTACCTAAATGCAAAGTAAAAAATTACATGGTTTAAATCAAGGCAATCTATTGACTCAAACGGTTTGAGTTAAGTTACTTGTCGGGTTTTACAGTCCAATTTCTTTTGTCTGTTTTCTTAATTGCAGAATATTTATCACGTGAATCCAGTCCTTTGTGCTGTCTTTGCTGTAAACTGGTTTAAAGGGACAGAAGTGAGAAACTTATTTACCCTAATTTGATAAAACTGTTTTGAAAAAAATAATTTTACATTTAGAAATTTCTAGAATCTCAGGTTTTTTATTAGTGTAAAAACTTTTCCAAATTCCTTTTTCCAAAATAAAAAGTAAGTAAGTGAAATTTGCACTTATCTTTCACAAAATATTGAAGTGTTCCTGTAGCTCAGTGGCAGAATATTGCATTAGCAAGCGCAAGGTTGGGTGTTTGGGTTATTTTTACTTAACTTAGTTAAGTAGATTTACTTAATTTCAAAATGTGTAAATTTACTTGAAAAATGCTTGTGTAAAAACTTATCAAATAAAAATTAAGTAAATTTACTAGTTCTTTTTTTCAGTGTATAAAAAAATATGTATCTACAATGAACATTGAACTTTTCCACATAGATATAAAAGGTATTTGGTGTGACTAATATCCTGGTTCTCTCTCAGGCACTATGGGCGTTGAATGATGGGATTCACATCAAACAATTTCAGCGCCCCAGACCTAAACCAGTTCCTCACAATAACAGTTCATCCATAATATCTGCGTTGGACATGGGAATCAGTGATGAGGAGTGGGAAAGACTACAGAAAGCTATTCACTGGCCTTTTCCAGATCAAGAAATCACTTATCTGAATCAGAGCACAAGTCCTGTTCACTCAACTTTCTCTATTGTGGGACTCAAAGAGAGTTACAAAGTGGGAGAAAAGATCTCTGTTATTATCACAGCCAGAGACCACAACAAGAGCCTGAAAAGATATGGAGGAGATTTTTTCAAAGCAAAACTTTTCAATGCACAGCTAAAGGTGTGTTTGTTTTATAATATTTTATTTTTGAAACACAATTTAGTTTATAAATATACGGTTGCAATCAAAATTATTCAACCCCCTTGACCTGCAAGACATTTTGCTGTGGATAACAACATTTTATGAAATCAATTCAACAAAGGCATCAGTAAAGTATTAGAGAAAGTTTGTTAATGCACTTTTGAGTGATTTTGAGAATGGAACATTGATGAATCATGATAAAATTCAAATTGGCTCTAAACATTCATGTTCAAAATTATTCAATCCCCTTTGTGCAGAATCTTTTATTCTTTAAAATCACCAATAAACACTGTCTGTAAATTAGAAGCTTCTGTCACCTTTCTACTACAGTCTTGGCCCATTCCTCGCCTGAAAAAGCTTCCAGATCACTGATAATCTTTGGTTTTCACATTGCCACTGCTTTCTTCAAATTCAACCAGATATTTGTAATGAGAATTAAGCCTGGAGACTGAACAGGCCACTCAAGTACATTCTATGACTGATCCCTGAACCAAGCAGTAGTAGATATGGATGTGTACTTTGTCCTGCAGGAAAGTCTACTGATCATCAGCTTCAGTCTTTGCACCAAAGGCATCACAATTATTGTCAAAATGGCCTGATACTCCAAATAATCCATGATGTCCTTCATACAGTCATGATTTCCACTTCCTTTTACAGTAAAGAGTCCCCATAACAGGACTGATCCACCTCCAAGTTTGATGATGGAGATGGTGTTCTTCTGCTTATGAGCTTTGCCTTTTTTGCAGCCAACATACCGCTGATCCATGGGTCCAAAAAGTTCCAGTTTGGTCACATCACTCCATAAAACATTCCTCCAGAGCTCATCAGGTCTACACAAATTAATTTTATCAAGTTCAAGTTGGCCTTTTGTTCTTCTTGATCAAGAGTAGTATTCTGCAAGATTTCTCAATATGAAGGCCATACTTGTCTAGTGTTCTTCTTACACACTGCACTGAAATGGTTTTCCTCCTTTCATCGGGTCATCTTGCAAGTCTTTGGCTGTACATTGCAGGTTTTTCTCAGTTGCTCTGATTAAACATTTTATGATATTTTGCTTTTTCTTCAACACCCTCAAAGGTTTTCTGGTAAAACACACTTTAAACTAAGGAATAAGGCTGAGAGCTGTGTCTCTGGGAACTTTCAATGTCTTGGAAATCTTCATATAGCCTTAGCCTTTCTAAAGTAATACAATATTTATTCTCTTTAGCTTTTGAGAGATCACTGTTGACATTTTTGCTACTCAACTTCAGCACATGCATGGGCTAACTGTATGTGTAACAGCTCAAGCTAATTCTGTTTTTAATAGAGTTTCTAAAGGCTTAATTGTGTTTTGAGACTGTTTTATTCCCCACCATGCAAATAAGTGAATTAAAAACAGCAATGTTGAATAGGGGTTGAATAGTTATGACATAGCAGTATTATTAAAAAATCTTATAACTCAAAAAATGTACATTATATATTGACAATATCACTTTTAATATGCCAGTGAACTGTTATAGATGCAATTTTAATTTTATGCTGGATCTTCAGAAAAACTTGTATTTGTAAAGTACTGCAGTCTCGGAGGGGTTGAGTAATTTTGATTGCAACTGTATATATATATATATATATATATATATATATATATATATATATATATATATATATATATATATATATATAATGTATGAAATTTTTCATATTGATTTTCACTTTCATTCATTATTGATTTATTTTTATTTACAAAATATTACATATTATGTTTATATTTAGAAGCTTTAAAATGTAGTTTACCAACAGACATTAGTTCCCTTTCAGTTGATCACTCTTGACATTACGTTGGATGACCGACGAATTGGGATATTGCTTAGAGAAACGAGTCTACTTTGATTGTAAACTAAACGAGCCAATTCACAGTGGCATGCGATTATTGCATCCAGCTTCTGCTGATCACAGCGTGAGCATAAAAAAGGCAGGAGGTCCAACACATATTCAGCTTTTCACTTCAAAGCCGAGCAATCCCACATAGCAACATTGTGTCGGCCCAGATCCAGCCCACATCTGGCACCCGTGGAGAGATGATCTGGCCCACATGCAGCATGGAATGATGTGCCTTGGGCGGACCGCTCCTGTTTGCCAGATTTGAGCCACAAGCAAGCCATAGCAATGCCACATGTCAGCCAAGAGAAAATAAATTAACCAGAAATGGACCTTATCTGAGCCACAAAATCTGTGTATATTAAATATGAAGTAATTTCAGCCTTAATAAGCCTGTTAACAAGCAGAATCACCGAAGGAAAGAAGAGAACAGAAAAAGAGATGAGCAGAAACACAAAAACTACAACTGAATTCAGCCACAACCATAGATGAAATCAACTGTAGATAAAAGAGGACATTAAATCTCTGGAGATCTCAGCAGAGGACTCCACAAACAACTCCACAAATAGTGTTACCTGCTTCACTTATTACTAACCAGACTGACTTTATTTCTGTTAGACATCTACAAAAGTTGTTATTGAGAATTAACAGAGGTTTAACCCTAATGCGTCACCATAACAGTGATTAATGTTTCCATTAGTTGGGCTCTTAACTCTGATTATATATTTGATCTTTTTTAGCTGCTGTGACGGTGTGTTTGTTAAAAACATTTGTGGCATCTCAGAAAGCAAAAGTGAATTGTGGTCAGATGATGACGACGGCTATCTGTTGATGGTTTTATAATACTCATGAAACAGGCTGATTTGCTTTTTTTTTCTAACAATTGTTTCATTAATACAGGGATCCTCAAATCTGTCCCACGAGATCCACTTTCCACCAGAGTTTAGTTCTTACCCTAATCAAACACACCTGAGAATGCTAATCAATGTCTTCAGAATCATAAGAAAATCACAGGCAGGTGAGTTTGATCAGGGTTGGAGCTAAACTCTGCAGCACATTGGCCCTTCAGCAGGACAAGATTTGAGGAACCCTGCATTTATGAGATCCAGCAAGATTACAACAATCAGCTAGAAGCTTTTAACGAGCACGAAAAAGTCAATCTATGATGACACACACAGACATCAACAGTCAGCACATGAATCTCAACAACGGTGACAATCAAATGTACTTTGCTGTAATGTATGCTGGGTACTAGCATAGTACAAAACTCCCAGCATGCATTGCAACATGAATAAATTATGCAACTGAATTGTCCTATTATTTTGTTTAATTCTAAATATGTTCTTATATTTTTTGCTGTTGTTTTTGTTGTGACTAAGTAGCTTTTCAGTGAAGTTCTGAATTGATAATTTTATCTAAATATTTTGATTGTCACCATTATTGAGATTCATGTGCTCATTGTTTATATCTGTGTGTGGCATCATAGGTTAAGGTTTTTTTAAGCTTATGTTTGTTAAAAGATTTTAACTGATTGTTATAATACTGCTGGATTTCATGCTGCAGAAACACAGGGTTTGTAATATGAATGTATCACTGGAACAACATAATTGCTAGATTTAAAAAAAAAAAAAAACATCAGTGACCCTGTGTACTTCATGGTGATTAAGAAAAACATCAACAGATAACAGCCGTCACTTGATATCATGTCACTCTAGCTTTCCTTGAAGCTGCAAATGTGTTTAGCAAACACACTGTCACAGCAGCCAAAAAAAGACAAAAGATAGAATAAGAGTTAAGAGTCCAACTAATGAAAACACTAATCACTGTTATGGTGAAACACATTAGAGTAAAACCTCTGTTAATTCTCAATAAAAACTTTTGTAGATGTCTAACAGAAATCAAGTCAGTCTGGTTAGTAATAAGTGAAGCTGGTAAAGCTGTTTGTGGAGTTGTTTAATCCTCCTCTGCTGAGATCTTGAGAGATTTAATGTCCTCTTTTAATTCTGTTGTAGTTCTTCTGTTCTCTTCTTTCCTTTAGCGATTCTGCTTGTTAACAGGCTTATTAAGGCTGAAATTACTTCATATTTAATATACACAGATTTTGTGGCTCAGATAAGGTCCAGTTCTGGTTAATTTCTTTACTCTTGGCTGACATGTGGCATTGCTATGGCCTGCTTGTGGCTCAAATCTGGTAAACAGGAGCGGTCCGCCCAAGTGCCATCATTCCACGCTGCATGTGGGCCAAATCATCTTTTTTCACGGGTGCCAGATGTGGGCCGGATTTGGGCCGAAACAATGTTGCAATGTGGGATCACATCATTCTGCTCCTGACTACCCTACTGAAAGAAGACTGAACGAGTTCTGCTCATTCTTTGATACATTTACATGTTGGCGTTATGGTGCATCAGTGTTGGTGGTTTTCCTGTTTCGAGTGGGTTGTACACATTAGGTTGCACTACCCCTCTTTGTATTGCATATGGCCATCTCCCCTTTGTGCTTCAACATGCTAAAAGAGCTTTTTTCCTAAAAGAGCATTCATGTGTAAGTCTTTTTAAAAACGATGTTGCGTGGCAAACTCAATGTTACGTCTTTGTAAAGATGATGTGGGTCTTGCTATAGACAACATATCACCCCGGTATTTCTGGCTGCGGTTGTTCCCTGGCCCGGGTTTTAATATTTTTTTATATATATTTAAAAGTACCATTCTGCCAGCGAGAACAATCTTGAACTAAATTAATATTAATGTTTTGGCATAGGATATGTTTATTTTACCAATCAGTTAAGAGTAAATGGAGAGTCAGCAACAGGCTCATGTGATTGGTACACAGCAAAAAAATCTGAGTGAAATTAACTCTGCTGGGAGTACATGTGAGACCGCACTCAAGAGTGTGAAAGTGTTAAAATAGGAGTGTTAAATTAACACTGAAGCAGAGTTAAAGTTAATGAGATAATTAAGTGATTGAGTGATGATTGGCCATTATTGACGGGACCTGATGTTAACATGCAGAATCAACAAAGACGAAAATCACTATTTTAATGGTGTCACCATTATAGTGGTCAGTGTTTGCTTTAGTTGGGCTCTTGATCCCTAAAATGTTAATGTCAAATTTTAATTGTCTCTTATAACTGAGTTATAAAACTGATAGACAAGCAAAGACTATTGTTATTCCTGAACTACTGAGTTAAAGTTACACTGTTAATTACTGCAGCCCTATGATTCTTCAACAAAGTATTTCCAGCATTTTAAATACAATCTGAGGAATTTCTTAAAAGTTGTTCAAAAATCTTTCAAAAGAGTCTTTCCGTTAGACATGCAAACATCAAGAATCAACCTGTGAATCTCAACAATGGTGAAAATCAAAAAAGCATGTTGCAGTGCATTCTGGGTGCCACCTATCAAAATTCATCCATGGCTCCCATGATGCATTGCGGCATGAATAAATTATTAGCTGAATTGTTTCAGTAATTTTCGTTATTCTTACTAGTCTATTTTTTATGTTACTTTTAGTAGATTGTTTACTAATCACAACCTCAGGGTTGTTATAATCAATGAGGTCAATCAAATCTGTTTAGGCTTTAATTGAGTTGGGTGATTAAGGTCAAATGCCCATGTTTTGATTTTCTCTTGTCTGTTTGTTACAATTCAGTTGTAACAGCCAAACCAAATCTGACTTTAAAAATGTAAGGGTCAAGAGCGCAACTAAAGCAAACACTGACCACTATAATGGTGACATAGAAATAGTGATTTTCATCTTTGTTGATTCTGCATGTTAACATCAGGTCTCGTCAATAATGGTCAATCATCCCTCAATTAATTTAACTTAGATTCAGTGTTAATTTAACACTCCTATTTTAACACTTTCACACTCTTGAGTGTGGTCTCACATGTACTCCCAACAGAGTTAATTTCACTCTGGATTTTTTGCTGTGTACAAGAAGGTGGTGGACCCACCCTCTCCCTCACGCATGCAAAACTCAGTCAGTGAGAGAATCATGCCAAAATTGGACACGCAGAGAAAAGACGGAGCTGTACATATCGGTTTATTTTGGGAACTTTTTGCCCCAGGTGCAGAACATGTCATTTAGACATTTGCAACAGTAAGTTTTTTCACACACACAGACTGGTTCTATGCAGTTGAACCGTTTTGCAGTTCTTTAAACTGTTGTTTTCGCTTGCAAATCACTTTTCATGTTTGCAAATCACTGTTCACAGGCTTGCAGTACTTTTGACTCTATTTTAGCGTGAACAACATGCCAAAAGTGTAAGCGCAGAAAACTGGAAGTCAGAAGAATGCAGATCATATTTATTTTGCTTTAGCATGAAGCTGCAGTTTCACAATACTTGAATTACACTTATGAGTACACTGTAAAAAGTGATTCTCAATATTTATTTAATAAAATTGTCAAAAATTTACAAGCAATATTATTAATTAAATTTAACATATTTTAATTAATTAGAAATAATCATTCAAAATGAGTAGAATAACATGAAAAAATTAAGTAAAATTTACACAAAAATATTGATTTCATTGGACAAAAAACAAAAAAAACCCTATGCTAAAGAATACTATTTTATGCATGCCAGGCCAGTAGTTGGCATCATGAAACACCCTTCGAAAACATGATATACGTGCACATGACGTCAACATTTTTACAAATTCACATTTTTGTTGCTTACATAGATATGATAAAGGAATCATGTTCAAAAGGTTGTGTCTTAAGGCTCCAAAAATAGATTTATTGAAGACACCTAAAGTTCACGAACAGAATCACTGAAGGAAATAATAATAATAATAATTTGGTTACCATTATAGTGGTCAGTGTTTGCTTTAGCTTTAGTTAGGACTCTTGACCCTTAAGATTAATAAAAAAAATAAATTTAAACATGTTTTTATTGGTTGCTATTTGTGATACAGCAGCTAGACAAGCCAAGAAGGAAATTAGATGCAAACAGAATAGTGGTTCTGTTTGACAGAATCAAAGGGTAAATCATTGGTTACCATTATAGTGGTCAGTGTTTGCTTTAGTTGGATTCTTGACCCTTGATTTTTTTATATTACATTTTGCATTGCTGTTGTAACTCAGTAGTAACAGCTAGACAAGCTAAGAAAAAAAAAGATGATCAGGTGGTGTTGGTTATGCTATTACATAATCTTTGTTTTACCTGAATATCTAAACCCATTTAGAGCCTGATATCTGAGACAAATTAACATTCATTATAGCAGCCCTGTTATTCAACAATAAAAACCCTGGAATTTTCAGAGCAACCTAGAGTTTAAGAATTCTGACTAAAACAGAGAGAGGGGACCTTTCTTTTGGCACACAGTGACATCAAGAACCAGTGTATGAATCTCAAGAATGGTGACAAACAGCATATTCAGACAAACTGTAAGAATCACAAAACAAGCTACTATAGAATTGCTGCTGATAATTTATTCATGCTGCAAAGCATGATGGGAGCCATAAATTAGTTTTGATTATTGGCACCCAGAATGCAGTGTAACATGCTTTTTGATGGTCACCACTGTGGAGGTTCTTAGGCTGATTCATACCTACTCTGATCGGTTCAATCGTCTTTCATAGACTTACATCATAAGAAATGTGTGTATACACTGTTAAAAATCGCTGTAAAAAAACAGCCAAAATTCAACAGTACACTGTAAAAAAATTGTGCCGTTAAATAACAGTAATTTACTGGCAGTAGGGGTGCCAGTAAAGTACTGTTAATTTACAACTCTCAACCATTAATTTACCACTCTTATATTTTTTTTTTACAGTATTTTACCGTAAATTCTACCATGGAAATCAACTCCACTCCCACTGCATCAAACAGTTAAAAAAAAACAGCATTCCTATGATCTTAGTACTATGAACTTATTCCATTTGAGTCCACTGAGAAGGAATATTTCTTAATATAAAAATGCAAACACTTAATGTGTAGTAGTAAAGAAACTAAATGCATGACTTTAACTTAAATCACTGCAGTTAATTGTCAGCTATAGCACACATGTATGTGCTGAAGTACTTAACACAGAGATCACCACTGTATCAGCGTCTTTATATAAAGCAGCAGAAAATCAGAAACTGTGGCTCATCATTGACTGAAGCACAGGCTCTACTCTCCAGCACAAAACTGCATTAAACTAACAGATCTCTCTTGTGAAAACACATTAATACAGTTGAGTTCAGTATTTACTCTCATTATCGGTGTATGCCTTTGCATACATTTTTTTCTATGGATGTTCACAAATATTTTAGTTACATTATTTTTTTTTTTCATTTGGTAAATCTGACATTTACATTTAACAGTATATTACTGTTTTTCCTTGACTTAACGGCAACAAACTGTAGAAAAACAGTTATTTACTGGCAGCAGGGGTGCCAGTAAATAACTGTTTTTCTACAGTTTGTTTCCTGTAAATTAATTACAGTTTATTACTGTTAAATTATGTTTCATGCTGTTTTTTCTTCATCTTAAATCTTTAACCCTTTAAACCCCACAAGAAAATCCTCAGTTTTAAATGAACACTTATAATGTGTGCACACTACAGAGTGTTTGAATAACAATGAATTAGTGAAGTTAATGAGATAATTCGGTGATTAATTGATGATTGAGCATAAGTGATAAACACCTGCAGAATCACTGAAGGAAAGAGAAACACAAGATCTACAAATGACTTCAGCCACAGCCTTAGATGAAATCAACTGAATAAAAGAATACATAAAATCTCTCAAGATCTGATTAAACAACTACTAAAACAGCTTCACCAGATTCACATTACTAACCAGACTGACTTTATTTCTGTCAGATGTCTACAGAAGAACTTACGGAGAGTTAAATAGGTTTAGGTGTTTTTTTTTTTTTTCACTACCATGATGGAGATCAGTGTTTACTTTAGTTGGGCTCTTGAACGTGACTTTTCAACAACTAAGGTTTTATTTTTTTACATGCTGTACCAATGCGCCTTTGGAACCTGTTATAGCAAAACAAAAGTACACAGAAGAAAAAAAGCTGGTATTGTTGTTTATAGATTGACAAGAACAAACACTATTATTTCTGCTCTAATCCCGTGTCTCTTCTCTTATTGAATATTAATACTACAGCATAAGAAGGAACACTGCTGAGCCATAAGTCATGAAAGACTGTTAAGAAAATTTCACTCATAAAAAAAAAACCTTTGCTGAAATTTAGACAGAAACATCAAGAATCAGCGTATGAATCACAACAATGGTGACAATCCACAAAATAAATAAACAGATCAGTTCTGAACATCACAACACATGCTACTAAAACTTAAAACAAATGCCAAATTATAAGCACATAAGAATTCAAGAAAATAAGTGAACAATTCAGGGGCATAATTTATTCATGCCGCAATGCATGCTGGGGATCATGGATGAGTTTTATCCTGTGCTGGTACCCAGCATGCATTGCATCATGAACCTTTTGATTGTCACCATTGTTGAGATTCATATGCTGATTGTTGATTTCTCTCTTTAAGTGTTGTGGGGACTGCTGCCCGAAATATTTTTTAACTAAAACTAGTCGTTAAATCCATAAATACTGGTTATCACACTACTTTTCAATCTTACAAAATTGAAGAAACAAAAAAAAAAAAAATGTGTCATTCACTCAAATATTTCAACACCAAATTAATATTTGATTACTATAGCAACACTTTAAGTCAGTCTAGTAGAACATGCCTGACAGAAACAGCCATAATCATTTGACTATCAAAATTAATACTGCTGTAATAGATGTATCATGAAGATACAAATACAGCAATGAAACAAAATGTAAAGTGCAAAAGTCAAGGGTCAGGAGACCAACTAAAGTAAACACTGATCTCCACAATGGTAACATCAAACGAAACAGTAACATTATCATCTAAATCTCTGTAATTCTCAGTAAGATCTTTCGATCTCTGATCTCTGATCTGATAGAAATAAAGTCAGTCTGGTTAGTAATGAGTGAAGTTGGTAAATCTTCAGTTGATTTCATCTAAGGCTGTGGCTGAAGTCAGTTGTAGTTCTTGTGTGTGTCTTGTTTCTTTTTTCTTCAGTGATTCTGCTCGTTAACAGCAGCTGTTGATCAGTGTCTGAATTCACTCATTAATTTTCATTCTCTCTGTCAGGTGGACTATATTAGTAAACTCATGTAAGGAATAGTGAATGAGGGTGTAGGGTGTGATTTGAAACACAGCCGCTGAGTGTCGACTTTGAACGTTGTTAATTAACGATATATAGCAGCAGGCTACCTTCTCGAAAACGATGAATATTACCCAGAATGCACTGTTTTAATGAAAAACAGTATGTTACTGTCGAAATTTGGCCGTTTTTTTACAGCGATTTTTAACAGTGTAACCCAGCGTTTTTTAGAGTGTGGCACCCGCAGATTTGATCATATCTCCCCCATGTTATGCTATTTGCACTGGTTCCCTTATCTGTTACAAAATCGAGTTTAAAATCTTAACGTTTGTTTTTAAAGCTCTAAGTGGAACGGCTCCTGAATACATGAGTAACCTTTTAAGCCCAAATATATCTGCTTGAGGTTTGAGGTGAAGTTGAGGATTGACATGCTTTTTCAAATGTTGGGCCAAAACTGTGGAATAATCTCCCTCCGATTAGTTAAAAACTTACATTTTTTTCCAGGGCTTATAATGGATCTGTCACCTATCAGTGATTTTTCTCCTCTTTAGTGTATTTGCAGTCAAAACTGTTTATTTTATGTATTTTTAGCAAGGTTTGTACAGCAAATTGGTCAACTACTGTTGTTTTTATTGTAAATATATATATATATATATATATATTTTTTTTTTCCAAGAGGGTTACAATCACCTCCAATTTTCCATATGCACCTAAACGGATGTTCATTGGGTATCCCACTTTTTCAGTCATTGGCATGCAATTATTGCAATCGCTATAATTGCATGCCAATGTGCAATGGCTCATTTAGTTTACACTCAAAGTAGATTGGTCTCTCTAAGCGAGATCTCAATTTGTCGGTCATTCGATGTGATGTCTCCATTCCCTTCTTCAGGGAACAAGGTTACCATATGTAACTGAGACGTTTTCTGCATTACATGTATTCTTTTCCATTTATCTTAAAGGCAAGTGTGTACGGGGAAGTTGTGGATCATCGTAACGGGACTTACTCTGTTGCTCTTCTTCTGCCGTGGGAAGGCCAGGCACAAGTATTTGTACGTCTAGAGCACTCCAGTGAGGTTGTGCAGATTCTTAAAAAATACAGGGAGTCTTCATTTCCACGCAGCCACTATTTTGGCTTCTTTGAAGGTTCAGGGCCCAAAAAAAACAGGATCCATGAAGTAGTAGAATGTAATCTTAAGTGGGGTGCAGATGGAAGCTGGAGGAAAGGCGACTGCTGCTGTGAGCATAAGGATATAAAAACAGGGACAGTGTGGCAGTGTGAGAGACCGAAGAAACTTCCCTGTGACAAACTGGTTCATCACTCAGGTGGACGTTTGGAAAGCCCATTAAATCTTTTTGAGAAGCAACTTTTTACAAAGTAATATGATTTAAAGTGAATTTCAGAGTAGTTGTAGAACTGTAAAACTAAAAGTATAGAAAATGTGTTATTTTTTCTCCACAGGAAATTAACAAATGTTGCTATTAGTGGAGACCAAAAAATCATACATGTCCTTCCCAACACTGCAGCAATTGGTATGTTTACAGTCAGTGTATATTTTGACCATCTCATTTCCTAATATATATATATATATATATATATATATATATATATATATATATATATATATTTATATATATATATATATATATATATATATATATATATATATATATATATATATATATATATATAACATATTGGTTTATTACATGACTATTAAAATTTCTCACGTGGACATCATTTTAATGTTTTTTTTTTTTTTTTTTTTTCTTCTTCTGCTTGACAGAATTAAGCCCAAACAGAATACAGGACAGTTTGACAAATAATAAAATAAATCTATATAACATGTATACTAATTTTACTATGATAATTTTATATATGTTATAAACGTAACAAGTGAAATTTACATATGGCCTTATAGGTAACATATATCATTATCATTCTTCATGTAGGCAATATTTCATGTAATACATTTCTGTATGGATTTTTTTCTTTAAAAAAATGGTCAAAACATGTACAATCTCAGAAAATAAAGTACATAATTGTACCTTTAGGGGTACAATAGCTTGTTCAGAGTACAAAGATTGACCCTTCAAAAAGAGTACAATCGTTGAGTTGACTACAATGACTTTATATATATCAGAAGACACAGATATATATATATATATATATATATATATATATATATATATAAAATGTAAATCAGAATTTATTAAATCCTACTAAGTGTAATTTGCTTTATCAACCTTGACACAGCGTGCATGAAAGAGAGTCACAAGACAAAAGATCCATATGGTGTCTAGATTAAAGATATACTTGATTTGCCAAAACAATGGGATAGACTCAGAATGCATTACATCTCGACGTTGGTTACTTTTGTGCCTGCTGATTATATTTTTTGAAGGACCTCTTTGGTTGAAAGCCCTTTAGAAACCAGAGGTGGGAAGTCCAGGGGCCAAAGAGTAAAAGTCCTGCCATATTTATGCTCCACCCATGAACTCAGCAGCTGATTTCACCAGAGGAACCGAGTCCTTTCTTACAAGTCACAAACGACTCTCAAGTTAAAACCCAAGTCCACAAAGAGTTAAAGTTAATGAGATAATTAAGTAACTAATTAAATGATGATTGTGCATTAGTGATTAACACCTGCTGTTATTGAGAATTACAGAGGATCAGCTGTTGATGTTTTATTGGTTAAAATGTTGCGATCATCATGGAGACCAGTGTTTGCTTTAGTTGTGCTCTTAACCCTTGACTTGTTGTGCTAGATCTCTCTCTGTAGCTCTGCATGTGTTGTTGTGTAGAAGCCAGAACTGTGACATATGAAGAATGTGCAGTTGCAATGAGCTGGTTTGACTATATTTAAATTTTTTTATGACATGTTTAGGTTTTGAATAGTTCCAGTGAAACTACAGCATGCACAAAAAAAAACAAAAAAAAAAAACAGTACTTTAATATTTACATGGTATGAATTTAACATTTGCTTAACATGTACAGAAGTTTGAACTCCAGTGGTTTTTAGACACACACACAGACCCAAACTCAGAATTCATACTCTGCATTTAACCCATCTAATGTGCACACACAGAGCAGTGAATATACAGCAATCCTCTCTAACAACTAAGCCATGACCTCTTTTCTTTAAATGTATAACCAAGAAATTTAACACAAGATCATACAGTCATCAAAAGCATAAGTTACCTGCTAGATCAAGAGTTGTATTAGCATTGCACGAAACTTGTAAAAACTGCTTAAAGGCTCAAGAGCTCAACTGAAGCAAATACTCACCACAATTATGGTGGCAAAGTTTTTTTTTTTTTCTTTCAATTGATTTCATCCAAGGCTTTGCTTAAAATCAGTTGTAGTTCTTGTGTTTCTATTTTCTTCAATGATGTTAATTGTAAACAGCAGGTGTTCATCACTAATGCATCTTCATTAAATAGTCACTTAATTATCTCATTAACTTTTACTCTTTGGGGACTTGGGATTTGACTCAAGAATCATTTGTGACTTGGAAGGAATGACTTGGTTCCTCCTCTGGTGAAATCATCTGCTGAGTTCATGGGTGGAGTAAAAGTATGGAAGGACTTTTAGTCTTTGGCCCCATGACTACCCAAATCTGGTATGAGCCATGAGTAACCGTGCTATGACTTCGTCTCTGCCAAAAGAAAGATACAGAAGAATCTGGACGTTCTTTTAAATTGATATTCAAGCAGCCAATCAGGACTGGCTCTACAAATTGTACTTTAATCTTTAAAAGAAATGGTACATATATGTACATTTTAATGTTTGGGAACATATATGTACCTTTTTGACACTCAAAACGGTACATACATGTACCTTGAGGTCCAATAATAAGCCCTATTTGGTACGTTAGTGTAGACTGTACCTTGAGGGACAGAAATGGACTCCTACTGTACCCCTATTTCTGACAGTGTACTGACCACATATCAGATGACAGATCTATAATCTGAAATCAAATGTAGTTTAAAAAAAAAAATATTCAAGTTAATGTTTCTTTGTTTTAGGCACAATAGAGAAATGCAGGTCTGGCATGACGACACCGGTTCCTGCAGGGTTTTATTTGAAAGATGTCTGGAAGTCTTTTGTATGCAACACTCGACAGTTCAGTCCTGCACAAATGGCACACTGTCTCAAAAACAAGATTGTCTATTTGATGGGAGACTCCACCACAAGGCAGTGGTTTGAGTACTTAGAAAGAAAAGTACCAGGCAAGTATGACTCAATTTTCAATGTTCAGTTTAAGACTCAATAGCATGAATGTAAAAATTAAAGAATCTGATCTGACATACAGAGGCCCAGCAAAGGACATTGGCCAATTTATACAAATATGTGTGAATATATTGGCTTTAGATGAAAATACCAAAAATAAATAAATAAATAAGTGGTGCTCTTTTCAGACACAATGTCAAAAAATGTTCTTTAGGATTTAAACTTAAATTGTCTTTACAAAAATTGATTAGTTGTAAAGTTAAAGGTAAATTTGGTCCTTGTTGACTTATGTGCAACTTAAAGGGACAGTTCACCCAACTCAACAATAAAAAATTTGTTCATAATATATTTGCACACTTTCCATTTTTAAAGTCGTATAACTTTCTCAAGATACAATTATAATATTTGTTTCACATATATTTATTAGGCATAAAAAGAATGGATCTCCACACTCCTCGAACAGGTGGACCCTTGATGGCTGTGGAGTTGAAAAATAATATCATTGTTCACTGGAGGCCACATGGTGTTCCTTTGCGATTTAGTAAAATGCTTATTACTGACCTACATTATATCAGCAATGATATTGATGAAATAGCCGGTGGGCCTCATGCAGTCATTGTCTTCACATTCTTTGCTCACCTGGTTTTTCACCCAATAACATTTTATATATATGAAGTGGCCAAAATCCGCCAGTCTGTTGTTGCACTGCTGAGCCGTGCTCCAGAGACCACCGTCATCATCAAGTCTGGAAACACTGCTGGACTCAAGGTTTGGTCACTTTCCAATCCTCATGCGTTTTCAACAAGAAAAATAGGTAGTTGTTATAATATTTGTTAAATTTGAAAGCCTACAGTGTTGGGGAATGTTCCTTGTAAAAGTAAAGCATTACAATATTTTGTTACTCCATAAAAAGTAACTAATTGAGTAACTTAGTTACTCTTTATGAAAAGTAATGAATTAAGTTACCTTTGCATTACTTTTGTCACCAGTTTCAAAAATCAATATTTTATTCAGAATACAACATAGATGACATATAAAATGTTTAAACTGAGAAAATGTATCATTTTAATGGAAGAATAAGTTGATTTTACATTTCATCCCCTCTTCTTTTTATAACAGTCTGCAAAAGTCTGTGGAGTGAGGAGACAAGTTTAGAAATATGAATGTGAAATATGAATGTTGTCCCATTCTTGTCTAATACAGGCTTCTAGTTACTCTAGTTGCTTCTAGTTGCTTCTAGTTCTTTGTCGCATCTTCCTCTTCATAATGCGCCAACTGTTTTCTATGGATCTGGACTGCAGGCTGGCCATTTCAGTACCTGGATCCTTCTTCTACGCAGTCATGATGTTGTAATTGATGCAGCATGTGGTCTGGCATTTTCATGTTGGAAAATGCAAGGCCTTCCCTGAAAGAAACGATGTCTGGATGGAAGCATATGTTGTTCTAGAATTTGGATATACCTTTCAGCATTGATGGTGCCTTTCTAGATGTGTAAGCTGCCCATGTCTTTCACACTTATGCAACCCCATACCATCAGAGATGCAGGCTTCTGAACTGAGCTTCTTTTCCTTGTCCTCTTTAGTCTGGATGACATGGCGTCCCAGTTTTCCAAAAATAACTTAAAATTTTAACTAGTCTGACCACAGAACAGTTTTCTACTTTGCAACAGGCCATTTTAAATGAGCCTTGGCCCAGAGAAAATGCCTGTGCTTCTGGATCATGTTTAGATCTGGCCTCTTTTTTGACCTATAGAGTTTTAGCCGGCAATGGCAAATGGCACGGTGTATTGTGTTCACCAACAATATTTTCTGGAAGTATTCCTGAGCCCATGTTGTGATTTTTCTTTACAGTAGCATCCTGTATGTGATGCAGTGCCGTCTAAGGGCCAGAAGATCAGGGGCATCCAGTATGGTTTTCCGGCCTTGACCCTTATGCACAGAGATTGGTCTAGATTATCTGAATCTTTGGATGGTATTATGCACTGTAGATGATGATAACTTTGCAATTTTTCTCTGAGAAACTCCTTTTGATATTGCTCCACAAATTTTTGCTGTAGCATTCATGGAATTGGTGATCCTCTGCCCATCTTGACCTCTGTGAGATACTGCCACTTTTTTATACCCAATCACGTTGCCATTTGACCTAATAAGTTGCAAATTGGTCCTCCAGCTGTTCCTCATATGTACATTTAACTTTTCCGGCCTCTTATTTCTACCTGTCCCAACTTTTTTGGAATGTTTAGCTCTCATGAAATCCAGAGGTGGAGAGTCCAGGGGTCAGAAAGTAAAAGTCCTGCCATATGTTTATTCCACCCATGAACCCAGCAGCTGATTTCACCAGAGGAGGAATCAAGTCATTCCTTTCAAGTCACAAACAAGTCTCAAGTTAAATCCCAAGTCCTCAAAGAGTTAAAGTCAATGAGATAATTGTGACTAATTAAATGATAATTCTGCATTAGTGATGAACACCTGCTGTTAACAATCAACATCACTGAAGAAAAGAGAAACACAAGAACTACAATTGACTTTAAGCACAGCCTTGGATGAAATCAACTGGAAGAAAAAAAAACAAAAAAACTTTGTCACCATAATTGTGGTGAGTCCACCATCATGGAGATCAGTGTTTGCTTTAGTTGGGCTCTTGACCCTTTTAATAATTCAAAGTAATTTGCTTTTAAACACTTGTGGTTGTGTTACGTAGTAAACATTAACACATTGCTGAATTGAAAGCTTGAAGTAGAAAATTTAATTGCCCTTTTTTTCATCTAAAACATTTTAATTAACTTCATGAAGGTGTCTCTCTTTGGTTTGTTAAATTATGTTCAGCAATTACTGAACTACAAAAAAAGATTAAACAAATATTATTGTAATGCTTAAATATTGGGGGGAAAAATTGTACAGGCTCGGGATTTTAGACATGAGCACTTATCATATGATCCTCAACAGTGGTTACAATAATTATTCATGCTACAGTGCATAATCAGAGTTTTTACTATGGTGTTACCCAGCATGCACTTCAGCTTGAAGCGTTTTGTTGATTGTCACCATTGTTGAGATTCATATGCTGGGTCATGATGTCTGTGCGTCTTATTAGGAAAAGATTTCAAAAATGTATATTTATTACATACATTAGGAAATGTATTCATTATAGTGATTAAACCAACGGTTACACAAAGTAGGTTATTTAAAAACTGAACATTTGTTAATAATAAATACATAAAATTGTTTTGGAAATAAACAGGCTGATGCCTAATAATTACTTCATGTAAAACCAGCTAGTAATGGTTTTCTGCACAGCACTGATCGCACTGTTTTATAACAGCACATGTACTTTTACAGAGAAATATCTAACATAAGAAGCCAAAGGTCAAGAGCCCAACTGAAGCAAACACTGATCTCCATGATGGTGGCATAATTTTAACCAATAAAACATCAGCATCTGATCATCTGTAACGCACAATAACAGCAGGTGTTCATCACCAATGCACAATCATCATTTAATTAGTCTCTTAATTATCTCATTGACTTTAACTCTTTGAGGACTTGGGATTTGAGTTGAGACTAGTTTGTGACTTGGAAGGAATGACTTGTTTCCTCCTCTGGTGAAATCAGCTGCTGAGTTCATGGGTGGAGCAAAAATGTGGCAGGACTTTTACTTTCTGACCCCTGGAGTATCCACCTCTGATGAAATCCAAAATGAGCCAATATTTGGCATGACATTTCAAAATGTCTCACTTTCAACATTTTCTATGTTATCTATATTCTATTGTGAATAAAATATAAGTTTATGAAATTTGTAAATTATTCCATTCCTTTTTTACTCACAATTTGTACAGTGTCCCAACTTTTTTGGAATCGGGTTTGTAGTTACTTGAAAAAATATAATCTGATTACATGACTCAGGTTAATTGTAATGCATTACCTCCAACACTAAAAGTTTAGAAACACTGGGGCTCAAGCAGTAGATCATGGTGCCCACAATGCCAAAAATCATAAGTTTGATTCCTAGTGAAATTAACATGTTTGAATAATTTTAAGCCTTAAAGAGAGATTTAAAAAAAAAAAAATTCACTTTTAGGCAAACCATTATTTATACTTGGTAGATAGTTTAATGTCATTTATTTCCATGCTAGGAAAGATATATTATTGTTTGTGCAAGCACACTTGGCAAAAAAGCTTTTCTGATTCTGTTCTGTGTTTTTCCAGAATATTTTTCAAAGTGACTGGCACGTGTTGCAGTTGAACACAGTAATGTGGGAGATGTTCAGAGACATTGATAGAGTCATCTTCTTAGATGTCTGGCAGATGACTTCCTGTCACTATCTACGTGAAAACATTCACCCAGGACCCGTTGCAATTGCTAATGAAGTCGAAATGTTGCTTTCATATGTCTGTCCTGCCTGAGACCTGTTCAAGTTGATTTGCATGAAGCAAATGGGAAACTAACCTGGGGTGCATTTCTCAAAAGCATCGCTAACTTACTATGGTGGTAAGTGCCACTGAACTCTATTGATAACGACAGAACTTCTGACCATAATCACTTTAGCGAAATGCACCATTGGTCAAGGGAAGGCTATCTGTCAAGTTGTTACTTAACCAAAGTTCCTCTAATACTAACAATGGGAGTGTGAAGATATTACCACTGACTCTCAGGCTATAATATTTTTTGACTTTATTAACCACCACCAGTCCAAAAATTTAATTAGTCATAATTTCTGTAAACATTATTTTTTTGGACTGTTATTCCAAATAATTTATAATCTACAATTGTGAACTTACAGGCTGCAATGATACACTGTAAAACCCGACAAGTAAACTTAGACCATTTGAGTAAACGGATTGCCTTGATTTAAACCACGAAAGTTTTAAAACTTTGCAATTAAGTAATTAATTGATTAAATAAGTGGTGATTGAGCATTAGTGATGAACAGCTGCTGTTAACAAACAGAATCACGGAAGGAAAGAGAAACACAAGAACTGCATCTGACTTCAGATTTTAGACAGCCTTAGATGAAATCTCTCAAGATCTGATTAAACAACCCCACAAACAGCACCACAAATTTTATCCATCAACCACTTGACAGAATAACTTTACTTCTGTCAGTCGGCTACAGAAGATCTTATGGAGCATTAACTAAGGTTTAGACATTGTATTATTGATTTTTGTTGGGGAAGACAAACTTTAATGGAGCTGAACTAAATACATGTTTTATAATTAACTCAGTTCAATATAAAATACTTTTTCTGACACTTTGTGCACATACAGCTTTTTTCTATGGCACAAATTATTCACACACATACATCAATACTCAGAATATGGACCTCAAAAACGGTGACAAAAAAAAACAAAAACAAAAAAAAAAACGCTGCAATGCATGCTGGGTACTATTGTAGTACAAAACTCATTCATGACGCCCAGCATGTAATGCTGCATTTCTTTTTTTATATGGTCACCATTGTTGAGGTTCATATGCTGATTATTGATATCTGTGTATGACTGGTACCATAAAATATCAAACTGTTTGGAAAGTATTTATATTAGCAGATTAAACACAAAAACACTGTCATTTAGAAAACCTTTTATTATAACCAATTGAACTAAGTACACAGCTGTTATTTCTTCAGAGATTTAAACCTGAAAACTAAATAATTGAGGAGCATCAACAATATACAGTATGACAACCAACACTTTGTAGGTCAGGTAAACCGTGTTATCCTATAAGTTGCTCTGGTCTAAATGTGTATGTGTCTGTCTGGGCACACACAGACACATGCACAATATTTCTTCTGGGCTTTTGAGTTACAACAAATATGTTTTAGAAACGTGGTTATAAGAAACAGAAAAAAGCTAAGACCGAAATAAAGGGTCAAGAGCCCAACTAAAGCAAACACTGATCTCTAACATGGTTACTTCAAATGAAACAATAAATACCTTAGTTAATTCTCAATTAGATCTTCTGTAGACGTCTGACGGAAATAAAGTCAGTCTGGTTATTAATAAGTAGAGTGGAGGATGCTGTTTGTGGAGTTGTTTAATCAGATCTTGAGAGATTTAATGTATTTTATTTCAGTTGATTTTATCCAAGGCTGTGTCTGAAGTCAGTTGTAGTTCTTGTGTTTCTCTTTTTCTTAGCAATTATGTTTGTTAACAACAGCTCTTCATCACTAATTCACAATTATCACTAAATTAATCACTTGATCACTTAATTGCAACGTATAGCTTCTTTTTCTGAACTCAACTGAATTCAAAGTACTCATAACAGTACTCGTATCCGATTGTCATGCGTGTCTTGTCAGTAAAGCCGGTTCTGTGATTAGCAGTAAATGTCCATCACCTGCTTTCAAATGGAGCAGCACTTTTCAGCTATATATATATATATATATATATATACATTTTTTTTTTTTTGGTTCTAAAAATGTTCTAAGAACATTCCCATGCATTGTTCTAACAATGTTTTTAGCGGGTAGTTTTATTTTTGTTCACAGAATGTTCTCTCAAAAGATAGGATAACATTCTCTAAAAACATTCTAAAAATGTTTATTAATAACATTATTAGAACATTATCCCCTAACATTCTAATTAAGATTTAAGCAGATGTTTAGATGTGGATGTTGATGTCTTTTTAAAAGTAATAGTTTGGTTTGATGTCACCATAATGGTGGTAAGTGTTGGTTTTAGTTGTGCAATTTTACACTTCTCTTGGCAGTGTTGTTCTTTAACTGCTATAATCTTTATTGTGGCAAAAATGGTAAGAGAACATTTGGTTCAATGGTGCTGGCTGCTTGCTGATGTTTAATATATCATCACGTATGTAGTCTGATAACCTATTTTCACCCAAGCTAATGTGTGCTGTTAATTACATATTATTTATTAAGGTGACTCAATTGGTCAACAGCCTGACACCCAACTGAATTTAAAGCAGATAATTTCAAGAAATTAAAATTGTGTGTTTGTTTCTATGTCATACAAACATCAAGATTCAGTGTATGAATCTCAACAATGGTAACATGCTTCATGCAGCAATGCATGCTGGGAGCCATGAGTTTTATACTATGGTGGCTCCCAGCATGCATTGCTGCATGAAGCATATTCCAGACAAAATTCAGCATCTGCCTAACGTTGGAGCTTGATGTCAAACAGTCGTTGGATTTAGATGTCAACCCGATTTTCATTTTCAACCAAAATCCAACGTCTAACAAACGTTGGAGTCTACATCCTGTGCCTGCTGGGATAAGTCTGTCATGTACACTGTAAAACCCGACAAGTAACTTATCTCAAACCGTTTGATTAAACAGATATCCTTAAAAACCTGTCAAATTAGGTTTACTCAAATCGTTTGAGGCAACTGATTGCATTAAACCATTTAAGTTTTAAAACTAATAGTTGTGAGTAGTATTAGTGAACTCAACTTAATTCAGAGTTCACTGAAAGAAGATATACATTGCAATTAAATAATTAAGTGATTAATTGAGTGATAATTGAGCATTAGTGATAAACACCTTCTGATAACAAACAGT
This sequence comes from Carassius auratus, assembly GCF_003368295.1. Classification (NCBI taxonomy): domain Eukaryota; kingdom Metazoa; phylum Chordata; class Actinopteri; order Cypriniformes; family Cyprinidae; genus Carassius; species Carassius auratus. Next base: position 42,640 of record NW_020529076.1, read on the forward strand.
ATTACTGAAGAAAAGAGAGAAAGGAACAACAACTGACTTCAGACACAGCTTCACTAAAACATGACAAGTTACGTTAACTCAAACCATTTGAGGCAACCAATTGCCTTAAACCATTTAAGATTTAAAACGAACAGTTATGAGTATTTTGAACTTAATTCAGTTGAGTTCAGAAAAAGAAGCAATTTACAGTGCCTTCAGGCTAACATTTTTTACCTGACCTGTACCTAGGAGCTGCTTGTTATACTGTATATTAATCAGCTAATACAGTAAATAAAGTAAGTATTAGACATTTTTACATATTTTCAGTCTTAGCAATACATTATCACTATAAAATGCTGGTTAGTATTTAGTTGTGTAAAGGAAATTTTACCTAAAATAATTTTTTAATTAACAATAAAAATTTAAATTGATCAGATCAATCATCTGATCATTAATAATGACTAATACTTATTTTATTTCAACAGGCCTAACCTTTACATACATTTTGTATATCAACTTCAGTAGTTTTAAATATAAACAATAAATCTATTCTAATCTAAAAATAAGTCTACTAATAATCAGGGGCGTCGCTAGCCCCTTTTTATGGGGGCTTTAACTAAACCCCTAAACTTCTGGCTGCAGCCTGCAGATCGAGGCGGGGCTGCACCTGGGAGCGGGGTTGCACGTGCAGCCCCGCCCCATACCTACTCTGATTGGTTTGATCATCTTTCATAGACATACATGATAGGAAATGTGTGCGTAGTTGGTGTAGGACAGAGTATGTTGTTTAAAAGCTAAAAACACTGAGCAGTTTTACAAAGCCTTCATTATAATGCAGTTGTTTATTGTTAACTTGACTCACTATGTCTGATTTATTGAATCACGAGATGTTAGCTGCTGCAAGTATAATCTTCTGGACCAGTCGAATACACAAATTAATCATTGGGACGTCTGATTTATATAAGTGGCAAATTGATAATTAATGTTGTTATTTTTAATAAATAGAAATAAAAATAGAACAGATTAAACATATTGCCAATAGACAATTACATTAATGCATTGTCATTGTCTATATTCTTAACGAAATATTAGCTGGTTAGTTAAATGATTTGAAATGAAATATTTTTTCAGGGGATGACTTGATGTATAACCAATCATATTGTTGATTAAAAAGGCTATATTTCATTATAGATGGATATACAAAATATTTTCTTGTCGTGCGGAGAATAGAAGAAGAGGTGAGAATAGAACGTAGACAGCCTCTCACACACAATACTGTGTTCCCAAGATTCATTGCAGTCATACATTTCATAAGAAAAAAGCAGTGGTATCATCAAAGGATAAACATGAATGTCCTACTAATGAATCAGGAAGTCTTTATTGTAAAAAAATATATATATATAAAGAAATAAAATACAAATTCTACATTCCCAACTCAAAATCTTTTAGTGACTGGTCACATCTACATTTTTTTATTTTTTTACAGTGTTGTATATGGCTCAGTCAGTACTCCTACTCCCATATATGAAATACAGGGAATACAATGGAATACTGGATTGCAATAAGGCTAGTATATAACCCTTCCCTAATAGTCAAATCATATTTTTTTTAATCATACACTTATCGGGGGCTGAGCCCCCTAAAATGAAAATCCTAGAAACGCCCCTGCTAATAATGATACATGATTTGAGCTGAGGTTATCATTAACAAAGAAGAGGGGGTTATTGATTTGCCACATAAGGGAACCTTCATATGAAAAATTAGAGGAAAAAAAAAAGTAATGTGACATGATGCTACCTTTGCTACTGTATATACTTTTCTTACATAAACTGTTGCATCCTTGTTGCTGAGGGATTCTCTGTGATTGGTATGAGATCATCCCGGACATGATTAAAGCATATTTAAAGGAATTATCTGGAGTGTGTCTGGTTACTGCTGCACAGCAGGTTAGTAGAACACTAACAATCTTATTCCCAAATGATAGTGTTATAAAAGGGATAAGACATTATCCGACTATTTTCACGTGCTACCAGAATGGTCATTTATAAGAATTTGGTAGTTCAAAAATGTTGTTGGAAGCAATATATGAGGTCAGTAACACAGTTACCACCCACATAGCAACATTGTGTCGGCCCAGTTCCAGCCCACATCTGGCACCCATGGAAAGATGATCTGGCCCACATGCAGAGTGGAATGATGGCACTTGGGCGGACCGCTCCTGTTTGCCAGATTTGAGCCACAAGCAGGCCATAGCAATGCCACATGTCAGCCAAGAGAAAAGAAATTAACCAGAACTGGACCTTATCTGATCCACAAAATCTGTGTATATATTTAATATGAAGTCATTTCAGCCTTAATAAGCCTGTTAACAAGCAGAATCACTGAAGGAAAGAAAAGAACAGAAAAACAGATCAATTTGAATTAAATTGCTTTGAATTAGTAAAAGGGTCAAGAGACTACCTAAAGCAAACCTGGACCACAATTATGGTGGCATACTGTTTTTTTTTTTCAGTTGTAGTTCTTGTGTTTCCCTTTACTTCAGTGATGTTGATTGTTAACAGCAGATTTTCATCACTAATGTACAATCATCATTTAATTAGTCACTTAATTACTTTAACTTTAACCCTTTAAGGACTTGGAAGACTTGCTTGTGACTTGAAAGTCCCACCTCTGCTTTTTAGTCATGTTACAGTTTAATATGATGCCATTGACCAGTGATCCTAAAATCTGGCTCGCGAGATCCACTTTCCTGCAGAGTTTAGCTCCAACCCATTTTCTAATGCTGCTGAAGACACTGATTAGCAAACTCAGGTATGTTTGATTAGGGTTAAACTCTGCAGGAAAGTAGACCTATGAGCCAGCTTTAGACATTGCCGTCTCTCTCTTTCTATTATCATGTACCATATAAAACATTATGTACTGTTTACGTATTAAAATGCACCCTTTAGGTGTAAATGAGGTGCAAAGGTATGTCTTCTGATAAGACAGCTCTTTTTCTGACAGTGCTTAAGTTCAAATGCAGCTTTAGCACTTCCCTGGTGTCGTATTCCACCACACATTTTTATCAGTGCTCTTTGTGGTATATTTCCATTGCAATAAAAGAGAAGCTATTTTTACACCCCTGTTACTCTCCTGTTCTTTTGTTCCTGTTCCTGTTCCTGTTCAATTCAAATACATGTCATATACTGGTAACGCCTCATTTTCAGATCGGTACAGCCATTTTCTTCACTCACAAGCTAACGTAAAATAAGAGAACCACAGACTTAGTCATGGTCATGATATCCACGAAGAAATCAAATCAACCAGGTAATCAGGAATTTATTAGTATTATTACATTTTTTGTTTTATATGGGTCAATGATTTCATGTTTTTAATTTACATGTATTATCAGTCTGCAGGTTAAGACAATATTCATTACTACTGGCTTGTTTTCTTTGGACATCCTTCTGTTTGGTAAGTTTGTAAGACATTTTAAAAATGTTAAAATTAATTTTCACTGAATTTGTATGTTTGGTATTTAGGCTTGCGCTGTCTGAAGCATTTGACACAAGGTTTGTTTGTGTTTTTGTTTTTTTCACAGTTGGGTTGTTATTTGTATGGTGAATATTAAAAAAATCACACAATTATTAATGTTTAGTGCACAGACTTGTCCTGACTGCTTGCAGTCTCCTTAAACTTCACAGAGTTCATTGAATAAACACTGGCGTGTCAAACAGATGAAGCACAAGAGAATAGGAGCGCAATAATTTGGCTAATTTTTTGCTTATTAGACATTAAACATGGGTTTACAATTATACATGTAAATATGTTTTATGATAGCAGTAACAGTAAAGAGATTTAAAGGGAGTAAAAATGTGAATGCAGGCTAAACAGCTGTATTAAAGGCATGGTAGATAATTTGGTTCAAAAAAAATTTTGTTTTGCTGGTTGAAAGTTTCTTCACATCCCGATAACAATCAAAAATGACAATTCTGTTGTTTCACACTTTATCCAAATATTTACATTCCATTATTAATCGGTGCACATCATTATATATATATATATATATATATATATATATATATATATATATATATATATACACAGACATGAGGCATAAGACTCAAAAAAAGGGATTGGACTATGCTGACTATCCAATGTCCATTGGCTAGGCTTTTAGCACCATTGGTCAGGAGTTTGACTGAAAGGCAATCTGACAAGTCATAATGCCAAATCTGCCATTTTGTTAGACAAAGAAAACAGACAGGAAAGTTAATAATGTCAGTAGAGTCAAACTTGAAAAGGGCATGTTGATGTCTTTTCGCGGTGGAGACAAAATGCCTTCTAATGTTCATTCATATGTATTTTATGCACTGTAAAAAGTGATACTATGTATGTTAACTCAATAAAATTGTGTCAACAGATTACAAGCAATATTATTAATTAAATTTATCACTTTAGAATTATTTAGAATTAATCAAATGAGATGCTTACAAGCAATCATTGAAAATGAGTAAAATAACATGAAAAAAATAAGTAAAATGTATACAAAAATATTGGTTTTTGTTGAACAAAAAACGAGAAGCACCCGGCTGCAGCCTGCATATAAAGGCAAGATTTGCACGTCAACCCGCCCCATACCTACTTTAATTGGGTCAATCTCCTTTCACAGGCATACATGATAGGAAATGTGTGCGTAGTTGGTGTACACTGTTAAAAATTATACAGTATATTTTTACTTAATAAAATTGTTTCAACAGATTACAAGCAATATTATTAATTAAATTTAACATTTAATCAAACATTTATCAAATGAGATGCATTTCAAAATTACTCATATAGCACAAAAAATATATAAAAAAAAGACAAATATTTATTTGAGAAAAAACTAAACAATGCTAATGAATACTATGATATGCATACCAGGCCAGTAGTTGGCGATTAAAAAAACACAGCACAAAAGTGTAATTCACAAATTCATGTTTTTGTTGATTACATGGAGATGATACAGGCATCATGTTCAAAAACTTATGTTTTCAAGCCCCCTAAACAGAGTTATCGAAGAGACCTGATGTTAACAAACTGAATCACTGAAGGAGAATAACCTAAATTTTGGTTATCATTATCGTGTTCAGTGTTTGCTTTAGTTAGGGTCTTGACAGATAAAAAAAAATTAAAAATCTAAAATAAAAATAAAAATCTGTTATACAGTTTAACCTATTGACTATTTTTTTGTTTTTGGTTGCTGTAATTGTTATACAGTGGCTAGACAAGCCAATAAAGTATAAGATCTGGTGGGGGTGTCTGTTTTGACATCATTTGATCTGGATTTCTGATTTGGTTGTGTCTTAACAACAGGTGTCTTGTGGTAGTCAGAGGTGGACACTCCAGGAGTCCAAGTGGGTATATCTGCAGAACAGAGATCTCCAAAATGGGGCGTGAACTCCAAAATTGGGCAGAACCTCCAAAATGGGGCGGGGTCTCCTTTCGCAAAGACTTTCACCATTGGCTGTGGCTTTAGCCAGTTATTACGGTTTCAGCCAATTGTTACTGTTTCAATTGCTACTTTAATTTATAAAACTTTATAAATTAAACATTGTTTCTAGTTCATCTAAAATAAAATATGCTATATAAATAAATGTTCTCCATGAGAGCAGAGCACAAACCTTCTGGCCAGTGGTGTTTGTACCTAAGTCTGAACCTCTGCTTCATGATGTAAACAGGAATCACTCAGGAGCCGTCCCAGCAGAGGGGAAAGACTTTACTCTATCACTTTATTCCAAGCAACGGGGCCATCCCGGGGGATGACATTTGCAGGCTAGGAGGGGGTAGTGATGCTGGGTGTAACTAAAAGTCTCATATTGCTTGATCTTATTAACTGTTTATCTCCTGAACTGCAACTTTCTTTACCACGCTATTCAGCGCCGATCCCGTCTTTCAGTCAATTTCAATGAGAAGGGTATAACTGCAGCGTGGAGATCTCCAAATAGGGGTGGGAACTCCAAAATGGGGTGGGAGCTCCAAAATAGGGCGTGGCTTCCTCCCATTGAGAGACAGGCGCATGACACACAAGCACAATTTTTCCACCAATCCACTTCAGTGCAAACTCTGCCCCACAGCAGATTCTGAAGTTTTTATTGGTTGTGTCAGTTAAAGTTTTTCCTACACTATGCAACAAAAAATGCTAACCCCTAAACCTAACCCTCACCTGTATCATCTCCATAGGTTATTTAAAAACTGAACATTTGTTAATAATAAATACATAAAATTGTTTTGGAAATAAACAGGCTGATGCCTAATAATTACTTCATCATGTAAAACCAGCTAGTAATGGTTTTCTGCACAGCACTGATCGCACTGTTTTATAACAGCACATGTACTTTTACAGAGAAATATCTAACATAAGAAACCAAAGGTCAAGAGCCCAACTGAAGCAAACACTGATCTCCATGATGGTGGCATAATTTTAACCAATAAAACATCAGCATCTGATCCTCTGTAACGCACAATAACAGCAGGTGTTCATCACCAATGCACAATCATCATTTTAGTCTCTTAATTATGTCATTGACTTTAACTCTTTGAGGACTTGGGATTTGAGTTGAGACTAGTTTGTGACTTGGAAGGAATGACTTGTTTCCTCCTCTGGTGAAATCAGCTGCTGAGTTCATGGGTGGAGCAAAAATGTGGCAGGACTTTTACTTTCTGACCCCTGGAGTATCCACCTCTGTAAAACAATTTCCCCTCCGCTGGGACGCTCCTGAGTGATTCCTGTTTACATTATGAAGCAGAGGTTCAGACTTGGGTCCAAACACCACTGGCCACAAGCTTTGGCCTCTGCTCTCATGGAGAATATTTATTTATATAGCATATTTTATTTTAGATGAACTAGAAACAATGCTTAATTTATAAAGTTTTATTTTGAAATGCAAGTCAGTAACAATTGGATGAAGCCACAGCCAATGGTGAAAGTCTTTGCGAAAGGAGACCCCACCCCATTTTGTAGGTTCTACCCACTTTTGGAGTTCACGCCCCATTTTGGAGATCTCCAGTCTGCAGTTATACCCACTTGATTTCAATGGTTAAGGTAAGGTGAGGGTTAGGTTTAGGAGTTAGCATTTTATATTACATAGTTTATGAAACACTTTAACTGACACAACCAATAAAAACTTTAGAATCAGTTGTGGGGCGGAGTTTGCACTGAAGTGGATTTGTGGAGAAATTGTGCATGGGTGGTGCCATGCACCTGTCTCTCAATGGGAGGAAGCCACACCCTATTTTGGAGCTCCCACCCCATTTTGGGGTTCCCACCCCTATTTGGAGAGCTCCAGGCTGCAGTTATACCCTTCTCTAGTGATGGCAAGATGAAGCCTCATAAAGCATTAAGATTTTTCAGCCAAGTGGTTCACAAAAGGGTTAATTTCTGGAAACTTAATTTGCTCACAATACTACCTGGTGGCCAACGAGTGTAAAACAAGCAGATATATAACAGACAGAGGTGTAAAGTCCAGGGGTCAGAAAGTAAAAGTCCTGCCATATTTTTGTTCCACCCATGAACTCAGCAGCTGATTTCACCAGAGGAGGAACCAAGTAATTCCTTTCAGGTCACAAACTAGTCTAGTCAAATCCCAAGTCCTCAAAGAGTTAAAGTCAATGAGATAATTAGCCTTTCGCCGAGCCCCGCCCCCCTTAGTTACTGTTGCTACCTCCGACAAACAAATGGTCGAACATGACCAGCGCGACATATTGCCATGTTGGGAAGAGGTATACCAGTGCGTGTCTGTGACATTTTTTGGAGCAATACCTCCGCTATATCCTCCAGATCGAGACAAAGGGGGTTACAGTATGCAGTGGAGGGATACATTCAAAATATAAAAATACGCAATGAAAGAGACACGACTTACTTATGCTTACCGGTCTCAAGCGCAATCTGAGAATCCCCATGACCTGTACCTCAAATGCAACCAGCACCGCCTTGTCGACCAGTCATGCTGGTCATTCTCTTTCATATGTTATGGTCTATTATTGTCTATTGCGAGTAGCGATTTTGTTCAAATACAAGGTTATGTTAGCTAGCTAAACTTACATGTGTGTCAAGGCCATTCAAAGCTAACTAACATTTCTCTGTTGTTTTGAGAATCAGGATCAGAATGTTTTATTTCCATTGTTGATGAACAGAATTCACAAATAGAAAATTGCTTTGGCTTAAATGGTGCATAACAGATAAAATAATAAAATGAAATACATAAAATAAAATATAAGTCATTCAGATATCCATTTTATTTTATTAGCTGTAATGTTCGACGCATTTAACTGGGAGTGGGGCCATCCACACTGTTTTATCCATTGTAGGCACCGCTCATGTTGTGTTTTCGGCTTTGGGAATGGAAAGAACACAACTCCTCCAGACAATCTCTCGGGGTATCTAGTGTCCGATTTACAAACGCTGTGGGCGCACCGCTTCACTATCTTGCTTGGAGTCAATGTTTGTCGGAGCTGCTCACATAGTAACGGTTGCTGTGATGTGTGATTGGACAATGGCCGTTCTGGGGGAGGGGCTGGCAAAAGGCTAATTAAGAGACTATTTAAATGATGATCGTGCATTAGTGATGAACACCTGCCGTTATTGTGCGTTACAGAGGATCAGATGATGATGTTTTATTGGTTAAAATAACGGCACCATCATGGAGATCAGTGTTTGCTTCAGTTGGGCTCTTGTCTTTAATATATCTGCTTGTTTTACACTCATTGTCCTATTGTGAGCAAATTAAGTTTCCAGAATTTAACCCTTTTGTGAACCACTTGGCTGTAAATCTTACTGAAATGAAATATGTGTTGTGTAATTTGATTGGTTTAAAGTGATTCTAAGAGCAAATGGTTCTGTGATAATCAATTAATCTGAGTGACTTTTCAAATAGTGTGGTATTCTACCGTGTCAAACAGTCACACAAAGACATCAATAATCAGAATATGAACCTCAACAATGGTGACCAATATATAATAAAATATCACTGTTTTTTAAGAATAATAAATTTGAATCAAGATCATACAGTCATCAAGGAATAAGGTACCTCCTAGTTTGTTTCTGTGATGCACAAATGTTAGCTGTGAAACGGTGATGCATTTGCTTAGAAGCAAACTTACCAAATGAAGCAAATACTGACCACAATTATGGTGACAAAGTTATTTATTTATTTATTTTTTCCAACTGATTTCATCCAAGGCTGTGCTTAAAGTCAATTATAGCTCTTGTGTTTCTCTTTTCTTCAGTGATATTGATTGTTAAAAGTAGGTGTTCATCACTAATGCACAATCTTCACTTAATTATCTCATTAAACACTTTGAGGACTTGGGATTTAACTTGAGATTTGTTGGTGATTTGGAATGAATGACTAGATTCCTCCTTTGGTGAAACCAACTGCTGAGTTCATGGGTGGAATAAACACATGGAAGGACTTTTACTTTCTCACTCCTGGAGTATCCACCTCTGGTGGTAGCACAGTATAACGTTTGGTACTTTTAGCATAATCAGAGAGATTCTTAGAAGAATTTCTCATTTACAAAAAAAAAAAACAAAAAAAACCCCTGTTTAGGCACACAGACATCAAGAATCAGCCTGAGAACCTCAACTATGGTGACCATCAAAAAGCATGTTGCCCTGCATTCTGGGTGCCACCAATCAAAACTAATTAATGGCTCCCATCATGCTTTGCGGTATGAATAAATTATGAGCTGAATTTTCTTATATTTATTCTTATGATTTTCTTTTATTTGTACTTTTTTATGCATTTGAATAGTAGCTTGTTTTGTGATTCTAACAGTTCATCTGTTTATCTGAATATGCTGTTTGTCACCATTCTTGAGATTCATACGCTGGTTCTTGATGTCACTGTGTGCCTAAAAGAAGACTCCACTTCCACACTATGATTTTTTCTTAATCAGTATTCTTAAACTCTGTATTTTGCTGAAAATATTAGGTTTTTAATTGTTGAATGACAAGGACTGGGGGGGGGAGTATAACATTCTTTTTCATGTTCACCATAGTTGAGGTTCTCAGGCTGATTCTTGACGTCTGTGTGCCTAAATGAAAACACTTTTTTTTTTTAAACAAGGTTTTGATCAGTGGGGCTTCTAACAATTTCTCTGATAATGCTGAAAACACCAAAGCTTATACTGTTCAACCACAGGACACATGTTATTGATAAGACACACCCAACTCAGACCAAATTATGATGTGAAAATAAATAACACCACCTAGTCGCATTTCCTTCTTGGCTTATCTAGCTGCTGCATCACAACTAGCAACCAAAAAAAATCTGTTTAAAATTTTAAGGGTCAAGAGTCCAACTAAAGCAAAAACTTGTTTGTTTTTTGTCCAATGAAATCAATATTTTTATGTAAATTTTACTTATTTTTTTCATGTTATTCTACTCATTTTGAATGATTATTTCTACTTAATTAAAATGTGTTAAATTTAATTAATAATATTGCTTGTAAATTTTTGACACAATTTTATTGAATAAATATAGAGAATCACTTTTTACAGTGTAGGCATAATTTATACTGTTTCTGGACCAAATCAACACTCTCAGGATTTAGATTTGTGTTATTTCAATGTAATTTCCAAACACTGTGTTATAAAAATAATTCTAAGTGGGTCTGTGATAATTAGTTAATATTAAGTACTTTCCAAACAATTTGGTTTTATATTGTGTCAAACAGTCACACACAGACATCAATAATCAGCATGTGAACCTCAACAATGGTTACCATTAAAAAAATAAAATGCAGCAGAGCATGCTGGGAGCCAAAGATTAGTTTTGTACCATAACAATACCCAGCATGCATTGCAGCATGTTTAAGAAGAAACTAAATGCATGCCTTTTACTCAAATCACTGCAGTTCATTGTCAACTATAGCACACATGTACTGTATGTGCTGAAGTACTCAACACAATGATCATCACTGTATCAGCAACTCCACATTTACTGTCTTTATATAAAGCAGCAGAAAACCATAATATGCGGTTCATCATTGACTGAAGCACAGGCTCTACTCTCCAGCACAATGGTGAACAACCAAACTACATTAAACTAACAGATCTCTCTTGTGCAAACACACATTAATACAGTCGAGTTCAGTATTTACTCTCATTGTCAGTGTATGACTTTTCATAACTTTTTTTTTTATGGATGTTAACAAATATTTAAGTTAAATTACCTTTTTTTAATTTGGTAAATCTGACTTTTACATTTTACAGTATATTGCTGTTTTTCCTTGACTTAACGGCAACAAACTGTAGAAAACCCTTTTTTTTTTGCTGGCAACCATTAATTTACTGCAACAAACTGTAGAAAAAACAGTTATTTACTGGCAGCAGGGTAGCAATACAGATTGTTTCCTGTAAAATAATTACAGTGTAATACAGTTAAATTATGTTTCATGCTGTTTTTTCTTCATCTTAAATCTTTAACCCTTTAAACCCCACAACAAAATCTGTTTTAAATTAACACTTATCAACAGATAACCGCCATCACCTTACCTCAATTCTCTTTAGCTTTCTTTGATGTCGCAAATGTGTTTAACAAATACACCATAACAGCAGCCAAAAAAAGACAAAAGATAGAATAAGAGTTAAGACCGCAACTAATGGAAACACTAATCATTGTTATGGTGACACATTAGAGTTAAACCTCTGTTAATTCTCAATGAAAACGTGTGTAGATGTCTAACAGAAATAAAGTCAGTCTGGTTAGTAATAAGTGAAGCTGGTAATGCAGTTTGTGGAGTTGTTTAATCCTCCTCTGGTGAGATCTCCAGAGATCTAATGTCTTCTTTTATCTTCAAATGATTTCATCTAATGTTGTGGCTGCCCACTGGGCAAAGTTACGTCCAGTGGACGTCTTTTTATGTCTTTGCTGACGTTGAAAAGATGTCCACTGAGGAGCCAGAATGAAAGTTTTTATGACGTCTTTTTTTTTTTACATCTTCTGTACGTCCGATTTAGACGTTCAGAGAACCTCCTTACAAGGTTAAAAACTAGTTCAAAAGTGGTCAGTAGAAATATTTTCATCCATTTAAGGTTCCTTTAGGCATAACTTATACTGTTTCTGGACCAAATCAACACTCTCAGGATGCGTTAGATTTATAGTCATGCCATTTCAATGTAATTCCAGACACTGTGTTTATCCTAAAATCAAGAAAATAAAATAATCTTTATGAAATAATGAAATTACTGATAATTGAGCATGTGGTAAAATCAACTGGAAAATCAAAGACATTAAATCTCTGAAGATCTCAGCCGAGGAGGATCAAACATCTCCACAAACATGGAATCATTAGATTGACTTTATTTCTGTCAGACATCTAGAGAAGCTCTTATTGAGAATTAACAGAGGTTTAAATGTTGATATTTGATTCATTTGAAGTCACCATTGTGGTGGACAGTGTTTGGTTTAGTTGGGATCTTGGTCCAGCTACTTCTTCGGCTAGCTTGTCTCTGACTGCTGTAACTGTGTTTTTGTGAAACACTGCAGTAAAGAGAAACAAAATTAAGAGAGCTCAGGTGGCATCAGCTCTTTGTTGATGATGAAAAAAGTCATCACATATTAAGTATCTGAGGATATGAAGTTAGCTTTGTTTCTTTTTTTTTTCATTTATAACCCCAAGCCTTTTAAATCTACAGTACAGAAAACAAGAGCAAAATACTTGCTTAATTTGAAGAGGGACACAATGCATGCAATTTAAATATCTGTTGTCAATATTCCGGATATCCATCACAAGAACGGTGACAATCAAAACTGCTTCATAGCACAAACATATCCTTATTTTCCAGACTTTTTTGTTTTGATTGTCACCATTGATATGATGCATATCCAAAAGCTTGCATTTTGTAAAAAATAAATAAATAAATAAATATGTACATTACTTTTTTTCTACAAGATTTCTATCCAAGAAAATAAATATAGTTGCAACAAAACAACAATATATTATTTTGCTATAATTTTGTCAGCCTTAACAGTACGATGTTAGCACTTGAAGCACAGTTAAATGATGTTGAAAATATGTCCACTGACCGCTTTTGAACTAGTTTTTTACCTAGTAAGGAGTTTCTGTGAACGTCTAAATCAGACGTACAGAAGACATCAAAAAAGACGTGATAAAATCTTTCATTCTGGCTCCTCAGTGGACGTATTTTCAACATCAGCAAAGACATAAAAAAGACGTCCACTGGACGTAACTTTACCCAGTGGGTGAAGTCAGTTGTAGTTCTTGAGTTTCTGCTTATCTCTTTTTCTGTTCTTTTCTTTCCTTCAGTGATTTTGCTTGTTAACAGGCTTATTAAGGCTGAAATTACTTCATATTTAATATATACACAGATTTTGTGGCTCAGATAAGGTCCAGTTCTGGCTAATTTCTATACTCTTGGCTGACATGTGGCATTGCTATGGCCTGCTTGTGGCTCAAATCTGGCAAACAGGAGCGGTCCGCCCAAGTGCAATCATTCCATGCTGCATGTGGGCCAGATCATCTTTCCACGGGTGCCAGATGTGGGCAAGATCTGGGCCGACACAATGTTGCTATGTGGGATGGATGGCATGTTTGACACGCAAATATAACTTGCTGTTTGTTTTTGACTTGTAAACAATAAACTCTTTACTTGATGCTTTTGAACCCACCCCCATTCACAGTTTGTGCATGATTACACCAAATTCCTACAGATCTATTTAACTTTTCTAGTATTATCTGAAAATAATCTGTATCTGCAATGAACATTAAACATTTGCACATAGAAATAAAATGAATTTGCTGTAAATAATATCCTGGTTCTCTCTCAGGCTATATGGGCATTGAATGATGGGATCCACATCAAACCGTTTCAGCCCCCCAGACCTAAACCAGTTCAAAATAACAGTTCATCCATAATATCTGCGTTTGACATGGGAATCAGTGATGAGGAGTGGGAAAGACTACAGAAAGCTATTGACTGGCCTATTCCAGATCAAGAAATAATTTATCTGAATCAGAGTACAAGTCCAGTTCACTCAACTTTCTCTATTGTGGGACTCAAAGAGAGTTACAAAGTGGGAGAAAAGATCTCTGTTATTATCACAGCCAGAGACCACAACAAGAACCTGAAAAGATATGGAGGAGATTTTTTCAAAGCAAAACTTTTCAATGCAAAGCTAAAGGTTTGTTTGTTTTATAATTTATTATTTTTGAAACACATTTTGGAAAATAAATATTATCAATATACAGACATTTTTCATGTTAAGTGTCACTTGCAATGATTGTTGGTTTATCTATAAATGATTACATATTATGTTTAGGTTAAGAAGCTTTAAAATTTACTTCAGACATTAGTTTTCTGTATTACATTTATTCCTTTACATTTATCTTAAAGGCGAGTGTGTACGGGGAGGTTGTGGATCATCGTAATGGGACTTACTCTGTTGCTCTTCTTCTGCCGTGGGAAGGTCAGGCACAAGTTTTTGTACGTCTAGAGCACTCCAGTGAGGTTGTGCAGATTCTTAAAAAATACAGGGAGTCTTCATTCCCACGCACCCACTTCAATGGATACTTTGAAGGACCAGGACCCAATAAAACCAGGATCCGTGAAGTAGTAGAATGTAATATTAAGTGGGGTGCAGATGGAAGCTGGAGGAAAGGCGACTGCTGCTGTGAGCATAAGGATATAAAAACAGGAACGGTGTGGCAGTGTGAGAGACCGAAGAAACTTCCTTGCGACCATCTGGTTCGTCACTCAGGCGGACGTTTGGAAAACCCATTAAATATTTTTGAGCAGCAGCTTTTTACACAGTAATGATTCAAAGTGGATATCAGAATAATTGTAGAATTGTAAAACAAACAAAAGAAGGTGTAAAAAAAAATACTATCTCTCTATCTACAGAAAATTAACAAATGTTGCTATTAATGGAGACAAAAACATCATAAATGTCCTTCCCAGCATTGCACCCATTGGTAAGTTTACCCAATTATCTCTGTATTTTCTGATCATGTAACTTCCCATTTTTTATTTATTTTTTATTTTATTTTATTTTTTTTGGGGGGGGGGGGCTCTTTTTTGAGAAAAAAAAGAAAATTATTTTTGTTTATTATTAGTGAACTGGTCTATGGCATGCATATTTGGCACTATTTATACACTGAAATTGTTGCACACACATAAGTGGCATTTCAGCAAACAAAATATTTAAAACACGATAAGCACAATAAAGCATACAATAAATGAAGTAAAATGTCATTTGAAATGAAACATTTTCCATTTATTGCAATAGGTGAGTTTAGAATGTGATTGAGAAAGATACTTGAGATGGGCACTACAAATTTCAGCACACTCTAAAAAATGCTGGGTTAAAAAGGGATAAACACAGCAGTTGAGTTATTCTGACCCAGCGGTTGGCAGCAATATAAAGTCCAGAGGTCAGAAAGTAAAAGCATTATGTTTATTCCACCCATGAACTCAGATGATTTCACCAGAGAAGAAATCAAGTCATTCCTTTCAAGTCACAAGCCAAATCCAAAGCCCTCAAAGAGTTAAAGTTAATGAGGTAATTAAGTGACTAATTAAATTAATGATTGTGCATTAGTGATGAACACCTGCTGTTATTGAGAATTATTGAGGATCAGACATTTATGTTTAATTGGTTAATATTATATCAACATCATGGAGAGCAGTGTTTGTTTTAGTTGAACTCTTGACCTGAATATGACTTTTTCATTTGAATATCTAGGTTTATTTTGAATTATGTCACCACTGTTGAGAATTTTATGATAACTGTTGATGTCTAAAAGCCTGAGTGGATCTGCTTAAAAAAAAAAAAAAAAAAAAAAAAAAAAGCTAAATATTGATGCAATTGTTTAATATGCTTTTTTTTTTTTTTTTTTTTTTTTTTTTCAGTTCTATCATACCTGAATGTCAATGAATGAATTAAAGATAGCTACAACTTTATAAGTTCATTCATCATGAGTTATAAGCAGAAATTGCTAATTAATCTGCTACTTAAAGCTTTTGACTCAGCAATGTAAAACTGTTTGCTGTGAAACAATATTGCAGTCACTTAGAAAAAAATTACTTTGAATCATTTAAAGGGTCAATACACGAAGTAAAGCAAACCTTGGTGGCATCTTTTGTGCGTTAAAAAAACGAATGCTGTGGCTTAAGTCAGTCATAGTTCTTGTGTTTCTCTTCTCTTCAATTATGTTGATTTGTTAACAGCAGATGTTCATCACCAAAGAGCAATCATCATTTAATTTGTCACTTAATTATCTGGGATTTGACTTGAGACTTACTTGTGACTTGAAAGGAATGACTTGGTTCCTCCACTGCTGAAATCAACTGCTGAGTTCCTGGGTGGGATAAACATATGACAGGACATTTACTTTCTGACCCCTGGACTTTATACCTCTGCCAACCGCTGAGTTTGTCCCATTTTAACCCAGTGCAGGTGTATATTACATTTCACTCTGGGATTCTTAGTTTTTTCCCCAAAAAATTAAATGGTCAAACCATACACAGACCACATATCGGAGGACGGATAGCAACTGAAATCCAATGTAGTCTTAAAATATTTAATGTAGCTACAAAACTTTTAATAAGTATGTTTCTTTGCTTTAGGCACAATAGAGAAATGCAGGTCTGGCATGACAACACCGGTTCCTGCAGGGTTTTATTTGAAAGATGTCTGGAATTCTTTTGTATGCAAAACTCGACAGTTCAGTCCTGCACAAATGGCAAATTGTCTAAAAAACAAGATTGTCTATTTGATGGGAGACTCCACCACAAGGCAGTGGTTCGAGTACTTAGAAATAAAAGTGCCAGGCAAGTATGACTAAATTTCCAATGTTCAATTTAAGACTCGATAGAATGAATGTATAATATAATGGAAACAATGGCCCCGCAAAAGATATGGCACACGCAATCTAAATATGTATATATTGGCCTTAGATGAAAATATAAAAAATATATAAAAATATCAAAAACTTTTTTTTTCAGGCAAACTTGCAAAATGTTGTTACAAAAATGGCTTATAAAGGGGAAGTCAGTTCAGAAAAAAAGCTATAATTGTTTGCAGATGGTACTTGGTTTAATAGTTTCCATCTAATGCAATCACATTGAGAACTGTATATTAACCAGTGCAGGGACAGTTCAACCAAAAATTAAAGTTCAAGCTATGGTTATAATATTTGTTTCACATATCTTGATTAGGCATAAAAAGAATGGACCTGCACTCTCATCCTGGAGGTGGCCCACTAATGGCGGTGGAGCTGAAAAATAATATCATTGTTCACTGGAGGGTACATGGTGTTCCTTTGCGATTTGGTAAAGTTATGCCTATCATTGACCTACATTACATCAGCAATGATATTGATGAAATAGCCGGTGGGGCTCATGCAGTCGTTGTCTTCACATACTGTGCTCACCTGGTTTTTCACCCAATAACATTTTACATATATGAAGTGGCCAAAATCCGCCAGTCTGTTGTTGCACTGCTGAGTCGTGCTCCAGAGACAACCGTCATCATCAAGTCTGGAAACACTGCTGGACTAAAGGTACACATGCTCACTTTCCAATCCTAATGGGATGCTCAAGCAATGAATCATGCAGAGGTGGCACTTTCAAGTGACAAGCAAGTCTTCAAATCATATCCCAAGTCCTCAAAGGGTTCAAGTTAATGAGATAATTAAGCAACTAATTAAATGCTGATTGTACATTAGTGATGAACATCTGCTGTTAACAATCAACATCACTGAAGTAAAGAGAAACACAAGAACTATAACTGAATTTAGCCACAGTCTTCAACAGAAAAAAAAAACAACAACAACAAAAACACTACGTACACATAATTGTGGTCAAGGTTTGCTATATGTAGTCTCTTGACCCTTTACTAATTCAAAGGAATTTGTTTCAGAACAATTGCAACATTGCTTTTGCAATGAGCATGTATGCATTGCTGAATCAAGCCTTGCAGTAACAGATGATTTTAAGCTTTTTTTGTTTATAACTCATGACGACTGAACATCATGAAATAGTCTTTATCTTTGGATTGTTGAATGACACTCTATTACTGCTATCGCTGAACTGAAGCAAAACAAGACCCCACCAAACAAACACTACTGCAACAAAAACAAGGGAGCTGTCAGTTCAGGCTTTTAAACTTGCACACTCATCACACAATCCTCAACAGTGGTGACAGTTTTTCATACTGCAGTGCATGACGAGTTTTTCTATGGCGTTACCCAGCATGCCACATTTTGTTGATTGTCACCACTGTTGAGAGACATATGCTGGTTCTTGATGTATATGTGTGTCTACTGAGTTGTGGAGCTCAATTATTGTATGCACTTAATATACTTAAAATTCACTCAATATATTTTTTTTTCGTTCTGTAGTTCTACTGGCTTGATTATGCAAAATGTGCATAAAACAAATGTCAATTTTAATGTAATCAGGTCACGACTACCAGCTTATCACATACAGACAGTTAATATATTCTCTGTGCTTTACAGCACCTCAATGCTACAGAAAGAGATCCAACACAACAGTCAAGAGTCAAGAGCAAAACTAAAGCAAACACTGATCTCCATGATGGTTGCATCATTTTAACCAATAAAACATCAACATCTGATAATCTGTGGTTCTCAATAACAGCAGGTGTTCATCACTAGTGCACAATCATCATTTAATTAGTCACTTAATTATCTCATAATCTTTAACCCTTTGAGGACTTGGGATATGACTTGAAGACTTGCTTGTGACTTGAAAGTCCCACCTCTGTAATCATTGTACTCACATTTTTTTATATCTTGTCAATGTTGTTGTACACAGCAAAATCTCCAGATTTAAATCAACTCTTCTCAGAATGCAGGTTGTAGCGATGTCCGATTCACGAACGAATCATTCAATTGAACGGGTTCTTCTTAGTGAACCGGTTGAACCAGTTCACCAAATCGAAATGAATTGTTTGAAACAGTTCACATCTCCAATAAGCATTAATCCACAAATTACTTAAGCTGTTAACTTTTTTTAATGTGACTGACACTCCCTCTGAGTCAGAATAAACCAATATTCCGGAGTAATTAATGTACTCAAACAGTACTCTGACTGAACTGCTGTGAAGACCGAACTGAAGATGAACACCGAGCCAGATGACGAACGAACACGCCCCCTGCTGGAGCTGATTCTCGTTCTCGAGTCAAGAACCAGTTGCATCAGTTTTCAGATCACAAGTACACTGAATCGAAAAACGTTTCTTTCGGACGCGTCCAACTTGAGAACCGATGAACTGATAATACTGCGCATGCGTGTAATTTTTCAAGTATTTTGTTAAACATCGGAAAGTGTGATAAAATAACTATATTTTTTTTAAGATGAATGTTTCTAATCTGTATATTGTATAATAATTAAGACTCTAAAGATTCTATGTTTAATAGGAATAAGGGATGATCTATGAAATATCTGTACTGTAGTTGATGATGACACATTCACAATTTGAGTTTGTAGTAAACAGAACATGAACATGAGTAGAGCAGCTGATGATACTGAACTGCATCAAGTGCCAGTTAGAGTGATTCTCGTTCTCGAGTCAAGAACTGGTGGCATCAGTTATCGTATAAACATTACATTGAACCGAAAACTGTTTCTTTTGGACATGTCCGATTCGAGAACCGAGAAACTGATGATACTGCACATGCGTGAAGCCGACAGACTCATAGCGCGTCTGAACCAAGGAAGTTCTGTGCTATTGTTATGAGCGCGGGTAAACCGAGAACTTGAATGAATGGCAATTTGGCTAGACACAAAAACTGTTCAGGCTTTTAGACATAAACACTTCTCACATGATCCTCAACAGTGGTGACATAAATCTTTCATACTACAGTGCATGATTGGAGTTTTTAACTATGGTGTTACCCAGCATGCACTGCAGCATGAAGCATTTTTTTGATTGTCACCATTGTTGAGATTCATATGCTGGTTCTTGATTTATGTGTGTGTCTTGGAGGCACTGGATTCATATTTTTTAAGAGATATATATTTTACATACATTTACTATAAGTGTTACACCAATACTGTGTTTGCATACTGTAGCTTCATAGATTTTATTAAAGAAAACTTATAACCTAACATGTAATTGAAAAAAAAATATTTGGATTGTAGATGTTGTAATCAGGTCAGCTTGTGATGATTATCTGATTATACTGTTCTACAACACCTCATGTATTGTAACAAATAAAGATCTAAAACATGAGTTAAAGGTACAATTTGTAAGATTTTTGCAGTAAAATATCCAAAAACCACTAGGCTAGTGTTATATGTTTTATCCAGCTGATTACTAACAATATCTCTAATTAGTGATGGCAAGATGAAGCCTCATGAAGTATTAAGATTTTCTGCCAAGTGGTTCACAAAAGGGTTAATTTCTGGAAACTTAATTTGCTCACAATACCACCTGGTGGCCAACAAGAGTAAAACAATCAGATATCTTACAGACATAAGTGTAAAGTCCAGGGGTCAGAAAGTAAAAGTCCTGTCATATTTTTGTTTCACCCATGAACTCAGCTGCTGATTTCATCATAGGAACCAAGTCATTATTTCCGTGTCACAAACAACTTTCAAGTTAAATCTCAAGTCCTCAAAGAGTTAAAGTTAATGAGATAATTAAGTGACTAATTAAATGATGATTGTGCATTAGTGATGGACTCCTGCTGTTATTGAGAATTACAGAGGGTCGGATGATTTATTGGTTAAAATGATGCCACCATCATGGAGATCAGTGTTTTCTTTAGTTGGGCTCTTCACCCTTTTGATAATTCAAAGCAATTTGCTTTTAAACACGTGTGGTTGTGTTACATAGTAAACATTAACTCATTGCTTAATTAAAAGCTTGAAATAGCAAATTAAATTGTCCTTTTTTTACTTCTAAAACATTTAAATGAACATCATGAAGGTGTCTCTCTTTGGTTTGCTAAATGATGTTCAGCTATTACTGAACTACAAAAAAAGTCATATTAAACAAATATTGTAATGCTCGGATGGTTTCTGGGGTCTTTCCTGAACCCAAATGACTTTTGCTCAAATTAAAAAAAAAATGTTCCCTTTGTCCAAATGGTATGAAACGTTCTACGGCTCTCAACACTTTCTAGATATACAAAAAAAAAAAAAAAAAAATTGGAATGATATCTCTTTTTATGTTAGCGTGACAAAATTTGTGACACTCGTGGTCTTCCGCAATCAATATAAGACTAAATTCATCATCAAAATCAGAAACAACGCAGAACACATCGTCAGAAATGGCACAAATAAAGTGGCACACTTCCACCAATGCAAAAAACATCCACAATGCTAAATTATATTGCTCGCAACACACGTACACGCACACACACACATAGAGGAATACATTTTTGAGACTATAAAAACTGTTCTCTTAACATTTGTCAAATAAAATCATCCAAAATGCAGAACCAACACAAATATAAAGTGGTGACACTGACACCGACAATGTGTACACACACACACACACACACACACACACTTGTGAGGATATAAAACAACTGCTCTCTTATAATTATTTTAAAAAAATCATGCAAAATGCAGAACCACCAAAGAGGGAGAGAGAGTGCGAGAGAGATGACAGGATGAGACAAAACAATTTAGCACGCACACACAAACCTGCTCCAACCCCATCTGCAGAAGTCATGCGGTTTGCCATGCTTACTGCCTGCAATGCATGTGTTCATATGTAATATAACTGTTCATTTCTTTATATTTTTTCTGCTACAGTTAGTAACTGAAATATTGATTAAGATTGTAGAATTATATTAAAAATAGATGATTGAAATAAATGATAAAATCTTAAGACTCTTTGACAAAAATATTTTATTTTTGTCATAATTGGGATTTTATAATATTTAGATATGAATGCAACTGAATCCAACTTGTAACTTGTAATTTTGGTCATTTCCATGTGTTGTATTTTAACGAACTCCTCCTAGAGATTTCTTCAAATCAACACCAAATTTGGTATGCCTAATCTAAAGGCCTCTGCGATGTTAAATTGCGAAGATCTTGATTTTTCGTTGAAGGGCGTGTCCGTGGAGGCCTGGCGAATTTTCGATGATTCGCCACGAAAAATAAGGTGTAGTAAGGTAAGGTGTGGAGTAGGTTTAGGGGTTAGCGTTTTTTTTTTGTTGCATAGTGTAGGAAACACTTAAACTGACACAACCATTAAAAACTTCAGAATCAGCTGTGGGGCGGAGTTTGTGCTGAAGTTGAGTGGGGGAAAACTTGTGCATGCATGTCATGCGCCTGTTTCTCAATGGAAAGAAAGCCACGCCCTATTTTTGGTACTACAACCCTGTTTTGGAGGTCCCAACCCTATTTGGAGATCACCAGGCTGCAGTTATATGCTTCTCAAGAGCCCAACTAAAAGCAAACACTGATCTCCATTATGGTGGCATCATTTAAATGAATAAAACAATCAACATCTGATACTCTAATTCTCAATAAAAGCAGGTGTTAATTACTCATGCAAAATCATAATTTCATTCATCTCTTAATTATCTTAATTAACTCTTTGAGGACCTGGGATATGACTTGAAAGTTCCACCTCTGTCTGAAGTCAGTTGTAGTTCTTATGTTTCTCTTTTCTTTAGTGATTCTGTTTGTTAATAGCAGCTGTTCATCATTAATGCTCAATCAACAATTAATTAATCACTTACGTATCTCATGAACTTTAACACTGCTTCAGTGTTATTTTTACTCTCTGTAGATTGGGACAATATGCACTCTGAGCAGAGTTGATTTAACTCTGGAGATTTTGCTGTGTATGTTTGAAAATCATGGGTTTAACTCCCATTGATGTTACCATGCTTGAACTGACATAATTTTAAGGCTTGGATGAATACAGATGATTTTTGGGGGGCAAACAGTTCCTTTATCTCTATTAGTTTACCTTCTTTCTTTCCAGTCTAGGAAAGGTATATTATTTTTTGTGCAAGCACACTTGGCAATAAAGCGGTTTCTGACTCTGACCTGTGTTTTTCCAGAATATTTATCAAAGTGATTGGCACATGTTGCAATTGAACACAGTGATGCAGGAGATGTTCAGAGACATTGATGGAGTCATTTTCATAGATGTCTGGCAGATGACTTCCTGTCACTATCTACGTGAAAATATTCACCCAGGACCCGTCGTCATTGGTAATGAAGTCGACATGTTGCTGTCATATATCTGTCCTGCCTGAGGCCTATTCAAGTTGATTTGGTTCCATAAAGGAAACGGTTGGGGGAAGACTAATCAAGTTGTTACTTAACCAGATTTCCTGTAACACTGATCCAATGAAAATATGACTTTGTTATCAGTTTTGTTTGTACAGTGTATCTCTAAACCTATTGCTGTTAATATTAATTATTATTTAATTCTGAAGTATTTTATGACAGAAGTCTGTGAACTTCTGTATAAAAAAAGCTTTATTTTCTGCCCTGAAATCATGAACAATGATACTAAAAATAAACCAACTATATTATGCAAAATGTACATGAAAAACGTACAGTCAAATACAGTCAAAGTGAAGCAAATACATGTACATATTAGTGTTGGACTTGAAGCAGCACTGAGCATACAGATTGGTGTATGACATAACGGTACTTTGTTATACAACAATTGGTCGGCGCAGCGCACACAAAGCCAAAACATGGATATTTTAGGCAATATAGAAATCCTGGCCAGGATGTGTCCTGGGAAAATGGAACGTTTGGACTCCCTACCTAAATGCTATGGCTAAATGTTATTCTTGTCAAATTGAATGAAAAAACAAATACAATTAAATTCATTAATACATTGATTACACTCTTCCAATTTCTGGTTGATATTTAATGACTTCACTAGTGATGTCAGTCTAAAACGGGCATCAAACATAGTTCCTGGAGGGCTGCAGCCCTGGAGACACACATACCATGTTTTCAAATAAGCCTAAATGACTTGATTAGCTGGATCAGGTGTGTTTAATTAGGGTTGAATCTAAACTCTGCAAGGCTGTGGCCCCCAGGAACCGAGTTTGACCTCCCTGGTCTAAAAAAAATTGACATTTAAATATTTTTCAAAAGCGTCCTCCTGTACATGAATTGTAGTAGTAGAATAAGTGAAACACACTCATTGTGTTTCTCACAGATTGTGTGGTGGTGTTAGTGGTGTTGCATGATTTGCATTTTTATGCAGTCCCTTTTGTGTTTATATAGTGCATTTTTAAATAAATAGGATTGAATAAATACATGAATTTACATTTAATCATTTAGCAGATGCCTTTATCAAAAGTGAGTCACAAATGAGAGTGCTAGTATTAGACTGTCAAGTGCTGGCAAAAGAGATGTGTCTTTAGATGTTTTTTTGAAAATGACTAAAGACTTGAGATTGGGAGGTCATTCCACCAGCTGGGCACATTCCAGGAAAGGTCAGAGAGAGTGATTTCAAACCTCTTTGAGATGCAAGCCTCTGGAGGCTGTAAGAGTATGAACTAGTGAGTTTAGGTATATTGGTGCAGCACCAGTGGTCATCTTGTAGGCAAGCATCAGTACCTTGAATAATTACATTAACCAGCACAAAAGTCAGATTCAAAAATAATTTTTCATTTTGTTGACATTAAAGAAAGATAACATTCTGGATAATAATATTTTGAACTCCATCAGAATATACTGTTAAAACCAGGTAGCGAAAAACATGTTATATATATATATATATATATATATATATATATATATATATATATATATATATATATATATATATATATATATATATATATTAGGGCTGTCACTTTTGTGAAAAAAGCATTTTCGATTTTTAAGACATAAGTGTTCATTGAATCGATTGTAAAATCAATTTCCCATGTCTAAAAAAAAAAACGTTTCCATTTTCAACGCCAAATAACGGACGAACGTAAAGAGAGCGCTGGAAATGCACAAGTCAGCAATATTTTTTATTTATTGTCATGAAGTTTTGTGCAGAATAATAAACAGCAACAGGAGTGCAACATTATTGAAAAAAATATATGCAGAGTGGACTGCTGCCATAACATAAATGAAAAACATGAATCAAAAACATTACTGCAGGCTTCAGCCCGGCTGCATTTTTGATTTAGCCAATTCAAAAATATCCACATTTATTTTAAATAATGATTCAATCCATTTCAAAAAACTGTTCAAAAATGAAACTTTAAATGGACTTACTTGAAGTTGAGAACAGGCCATGTGTGTTTTCTATTGAACGTAACTGACAACTGGGCTAGGCGGCACTAGGCAGGCATAATGAGATGCGCAAAAAGGCTAAACCATTACAAACTATTGGACAGTAGGGCTGGGCGCTATATCTAACGATATGATCATGCGCATCTAATCAGTAAAGCTGCTTCCGTGATCACCGCTAAAATCTCCATCACCTGCTTATAATTGGAGTGGCATTTAATAGACAGAGCCGTAGATCGCTGACAAGCCACGCCATATCGCGATAATGAACGCGATATGGCGTGGCTTGTCAGCAATCTACGGCTCTGTCTATCAGAGGTGGGACTTTCAAGTCACAAGCAAGTCTTCAAGTCATATTCAAGTCCTCAAAGGGTTAAAGCTAAAGAGATAATTAAGTGACTAATTAAATGATGATTGTGCATTAGTGATGAACACCTGCTGTCAACAATCAACATCACTGAAGTAAAGAGAAACACAAGAACTACAACTGAATTTAGCCACAGCCTTCAACTGAAAAAAAAGTAAACGAAAAAAAACAAACACTATGTCACCATAATTGTGGTCAAGGTTTGCTTTAAGTAGTCTTGACCCTTTTACTAATTCAAACCAATTTAATTCAAAACAATTGCAATATTGTTTTCGCAACAAACATGTATGCATTGCTGAGTCGAACCTTGCAGTAACAAATGATCTTATGTGTTTTCTGATTATAGCTCATGATGACTGAACATCATGAAATTGTGTTTATCTTTGGATAGTAGACTGACACTCAGCTATTACTGAACTGAAGTAAAAAAAAAAAAAAAATCTAAATGTTGAAAGACACAAAAGGAGACAATCAGTTCAGGTTTTTAGACAAACACACTTATCACACGATCCTCAACAGTGGTGACAATTTTTCATACTGCAGTGCATGACGGGAGTTTTTACTAAGGTTTTACCCAGCATGCAACATTTTGTTGATTGTCACCACTGTTGAGAGTCATATGCTGGTTCTTGATGTCTGTGTGTGTTTACAGAATATAGTTTTTCAAATTTTGTATGTACTTAGTAGATTTAAAATTCACTTACTTTAATTTTTTTTCCATAGTGTAGTTTTACTGGGTTGATTATGCTAAACTTAAATAGAGCTAATGTTAACTTGATTGTAATCTGACCACCTATCACATACAGAATTTCTTCTCTCTGCTTTACAGCACCTCATGCAATGCTACATAAAGAGATCTAACATGACAGTCAAGGGTCAAGAGCCCAACTAAAGCAAACACCGATCTCCATTATGGTTGCATCACTTTAACCAATAAAACATCAACATCTGATCCTCTGTAATTCTCAAGAACAACAGGTGTTCATCATTAATGCACAATCATCATTTAATTAGTCACTTAATTATGTCATTAACTTTAACCCTTTGAGGACTTGGGATATGACTTGAAGACTTGCTTGTGATTTGAAAATCCCAACTCTGGTAAAAGCTGAATGTCAGTCAACAATCCAAAGAAGACTATCTCATGATGTCCAAGTCAACATGAGTTATAAGCAGAAAAAGCATAAGATCATCTGTCACTACAAGGTTTGATTCAGCAATGCATACATGTTTGTTGCAAAAACAATGTTGAAGTTGTTTTGAATCAAATTGCTTTGAATTAGTAAAAGGGTCAAGAGACTACCTAAAGCAAACCCTGACCACAATTATGGTGACATAGTGTTTTTTTTTTTTTTTTTATCAGTTGAAGGCTGTGGCTAAATGCAGTTGTAGTTCTTGTGTTTCTCTTTACTTCAGTGATGTTGATTGTTAACAGCAGATGTTCATCACTAATGTACAATCATCATTTAATTAGTCACTTAATTATCTCATTAACTTTAACCCTTTGAGGACTTGGATATGACTTGAAGACTTGCTTGTGACTTGAAAGTCCCACCTCTGCTGTCTATTAAATGCCACTCCAATTATAAGCAGGTGATGGCGACTTTAGCGGTGATCACGGAAGCAGCTTTACTGATTAGATGCGCATGATCATATCGTTAGATATATCGCCCAGCCCTATTGGACAGGTAACGTTAAACAAGTCAGTCAACATTTTTGGGGTCCAAAGGCAGAGCTTTTTTAATCACTATATGTCCAGCTGTTGAGAAGACGGACTCGTACTGATGTCACAGGGACAACTACTTCATTGCCAGCTGTGCAAGGTGGGGGTATTTCGTACTGCCAATCTCCCACCACAAAAGCGGGTTGCTGTCGCTGTCAGCTGGCAATGGTGGCTCCTTTACATAACTCATCATGCTGTTGTCCTCCATTTTCTTTGAAAACAGTAGATACAGCGATTGAAACCATGAAACTATAGGCACGCAAAAATGCTGGGTATTTTTTGTCTACCTTTCGCAATGCCTACTGCACTTTTGGAATTCTTTATTTTCTTTTTCTGCTTGTTTGTGAGTTTTGTTACATCTATAATTTCTTTAATTCTCTTAAAATTAATAGTGTACATATTTGGTTAAAATCGATTCCCTATTTTCATTTCATTTCAAATTTTGGTTGGTCCGATCGATTGTGCAAACGATTTTTGAATGAAAAAGTGACAGCCCTAATATATATATATATATATATATATATATATATATATATATATATATATATATATATATATATATATATATATATATATATATATATATAAACAACAGTAAAATCCAGACAATAACAATAACAATAACTTACTGTTACATTTTCATATACAGATTCAGTCAACTTAACATCAAGAGCTTGACATATTTGGCATTAAAGTAGAAAGAAAGGGGAAAAAATAAGAAGAAGAATAGACAAGTAACTAATGCTCACTATTCACAACTACATGCAGACCTTCAATCTTTTAGTTACTAGTCAGTTTTCCTCATCACTAAACTACTTATATGCAAACTCATTTTCCTCACCTGAGACTCCTGTGTGTCCTCTTCTTCATCCTGCTCCTCCTTAAAATATAATGTACAGTATATGCTCAATAATAGAGTATAGAAATAATATGTGCTTGTAGAGCAGTCTTATGGTTTATAATTGTATTTGTAAGATGAAAAAAAAAAAGAAATAATAATATATCCAAATCAGAATTAACATTTGTAAAAACACCTAGACATTAAAGAACACAACACACACATTATATCTAGTGCTGCTGTTATAAACTTTGATTATTATTCAACATAATGCACAGAAGAAGAGTGAAACCTCATCAAAGTCACCTGTGACAGTCAGAGTCACTCCTGGATAACCGATCCATTTTCCATCAGGTTTATCGGTTATGAATCTGAAATAGTACATGTGTGAATCCTTCTGTGTCACATGACTCAGTCTGATGGTGCAGTTCTGCTGTTTATCTCCCAGAAACTGAAGTCTCAGACTGTATTCAGGATCCTCAGACAGATCTGGAGCCTCTACATGTTCTATAGGGTAATTGCTCCAGAACACTTTCCTGACCTGATATCCAGTAGGGTATGTGTAATTGCAGCTCATTATCACTGATGAGTTCTTTCTTTAGTGCACAGATGTGGGAAGGACTTTAATTCACACACCAATTATCTGTACTAGAAACCCCTGAAACACAAAATTCATAAAAAACGAATTAGCAGCAGCTTATGCATCAAAGATGCGGGAACAAAAAGCTGCATGAAACATCTCTTGAGAGTCTCTGAGGTGTTCAGATGACTCACTGTGAACCATGAGCAGAAAGATCAGAGGAAGAGGGGAAGCCATTCCCACTGACACCATACAACAAATGTACAGTAGCTCATTTTTATTGCTTCGAAGTTTGTTTTAGTATCTTATTTTAATTTTTTATAGGACAACACCTAGTAAACATACATAATTGTTCTTATTTTTTCAATAATACTTGTAATATCTGTACTTTTGCAACAAAATAAAGCAAACACAGACATGGTTTCCTATCATTACCTTCCCATTCCTTTACTCTTCTCCTTTTATGTTACACACTGCCATCTAGTGGCTACACAATACCTTTGCAGACAAAACATTTCTCCTTTTCTTTGAAGCATATTATTCATATGAGGTACTGTTTTGAAACATAATATTAGGGATGGCACTCACAATCGGAGGCATAATAAGACCACAGCGACAGGAAATTCCAGTGGAGGTGAGTTTATTGTGCAGATAGTGTAGATCCCACAAAAAAAAAAAAAAAAAAAAGACATGAAGACAATATGTACAAGTCTCTTTGTTGGATCATAGACACAACAACAAAAGTTACTTTAACATAAGCTTCTATTGCTTTTTCCCTTAACACCAACCAACCTGACCCTGATCCACGGCAAGTGATCAGCAACATGTACAACTCTGGCAGCCTTTTTATAGTCTAAGCCACACCCCAGGATGTACCAATCTACAGGTAAGTTTACTTCCTTACATATGCACTTTTGGTCCTATTATTTATATAAAACAGCATCTATTCAAAATACTAACTCCACAAATCACAATATAAAAAACAACTTATGAATGAACAAATATAACCCTTGTTTTACAGGTCCATTGAAACCCCCCCCCCCCCCCCCCCCCCAAGTGACGTCATACCCAAACTTGGTTTCTCCCAAACAGACGGCGTGTCCACCATGTTTAAATAGTTTAGGTTTAAAACATTTCGGGTTTGGCCACTGGTGTATTACAATGAGGTAAGTTATATCCATTCTACTGTGTGACTTAATCTTAAATAAAGACTTTAAATCAAACATGTGTATTGCGGTTCTTTATAATCAAAATGAATGAACATACACATCGTACCTCACATCTCTTAAACGCATCATACACAAAACATTTGAACAATCACAGGTATTATACAGGTCTGTGTATACTTGATGTCAGTGCCGGCTGACAGACCATGTTAATGATGAGTGCAGTGTATGTGTGTGTGCTAGATATGGTGTACATGCATACAGTCCATTTATGATCATGGGGTTGCTCCGTGACACATTACAAGACAATATCTTATTCTATCAGGAACACCTTATGTAACAAAGAATTACTGAATTACTAGAAGAAAATATTTCACCAGATTATACAAAACAAGAAAATTAACTGAACAATTACTGATATGCTCTCCTGTAACTCTTTACACAAAATAATACTTTATTTAAAGAATGTCTCTGTAAGCTGTACACTAATCACAGCAAATAACCAAAAGGACAATAAAGATATTTTGAACTCTGAACTATTTCAGCATTACTGTGTCTGGTATTTTTCCCCTAAACCAAGCTGGTTGTTTATGAGCTTCTGCATTTCGTCCAGGATGTGTTCCTTCTCATGAGCCTGAGGCTGTAAGGTTGACTCCAAACTTATCAGCACCTCCTTCATATCTCTAACGAGGCAAGACACGTTCCATTTCTTCCCATCATCCAACAGGAAAGCCAACTCACCTTTCCACCAAATGTGGAACAGTATACCTTGGGGATTTTTTTGTTTTGTTTGTTTGTTTTGAACATGCTCTGGTTTCTTATTATCCTCCCAGACTTTTTCCTTGAATTTTGGTATCTTTGCTCCCCTCCTTTTGTCAGTATCCTCCTTACATTTCTGCTATTTAAAAATTCCCAAGTCCTCAAAGCATCAAAGTTAATGAGATAATTAAGTGACTAATTAAATGGAGATACGTTAGTGATGAACACCTGCTGTTATTGAGAGTTACAGAGGATCAGATGTTGATGATTTAGTGGTTAAAATGATGCCACCATCATGGAGATCAGTGTTTGCTTAGTTAATAACAACTTAGTTTACATTTTGAGTGACACAAAACTCAGTACTAAGGCAATTACTTTTCATGCTTTACATGTTACTACGTCTAAGTCTACATCATGGTTTACATGTATGACAGACACTGGAAGTGAGAAAAAAAAAGTGTTTATTACGTGGATTCGCTACAGAAGGCCTGTATTCACTTTCCAGAGCCATGTGAGACATTTTATTATGAATGTGTGCGCTTTATTTGACATCTTCAACAGACTGTTCAACAGATAGACCCTCTGACTGCAACGAAAACACTTGTAATAGCAAGGACAATTTTTTTATAAGTCTGACTGGTTTCATCTGAAAAACGAAAGTCAAATATATCTAGGATGCCTTGAGAGTGAGTAAAACAGGCTAGGTGTAAAGTTCAGGGGTTAGAAAGTAAACGTTCTGCCATATTTTTGTTCCACTCATGAACTCAGCAGCTGATTTCATCAGAGGAGGAACTGAGTCATTCCTTTCAAGTCACAAACTAGTCTAATCAAATCCCAAGTCCTCAAAGAGTAAACACTAATCTCCATAATGGTGGCTTGGGATTTAACTTGAGACTCGTTTGTGACTTGATTTGGACGAGTTTTCAAAAATGTATATTCATTAAATACATTTGATTTCAAATTAATTCATTATAACTATTAAACCAACAGTTAATTTGCATGTGGCAGTTCCACAAGGTAGGTTATTTAAACACTGAACATATTTTAAGTTAAATAAAATTGTTTTGGAAATAAACAGGCTGATGCCTAATAATTACTTCACGTAAAACCAGCTAGTAGCAGTTTTCTGCACAGCACATATACTTTTGCAGAGGAATCTCTAACACAAGAAGCAAAAGGTCAAGAGCCCAACTGAAGCAAACACTGATCTCCATGATGGTGGCATCATTTTAATCAATAAAACATCATCATCTGATCCTCTGCAACACACAATAATGGCAGGTGTTCATCACTAATGCACAATCATCATTTAATTATCTCATTGACTGAGTATCGGTTTCTTCCCTCAGGAAGGCGCTTTAGACTTCCCCAGGTTAGACTTAACCCGTTTAAGAATTCCTTCGTCCCTCTGTCCATCAACACTTTAAATAACAAGTCAACCAATTGCATGCGTGTATATGTATTGTATTATATTTCTTATTAAAGGAGCAGTCACATGGATTGTATATGTCCAAGAAAAAGTTTTGTCCAAAAAGTGTAGCTATCACTCTTTCTATCTGAACAATAGTTTTTTAAATTATTATTTATTTAGTTTTGCTTTTGCAAGCTCGTTGGCAGAAAGCATAGACGGAGCGACTCCACGCTCTCAATTTAATTGCTTTTTATGTGCATTCTTTTCTATATGTTTTTTCCACCAAAGTTATGTTTAGCTGTGCAAATCCCACATAAAGTAACTAAGACTTATGATCACACTGTAAAAGAAAAAAAAAAAAAAAAAGTTGCGTCAACAAAAAATAAGGCAACTTATTACAAGCACTTTTTTTTTGTAAACTTACCAAACGGGGACTAAAGTCCACCCAACTTAAAATAACTTTATATCACAAGTTGTCACAACATAAATAGTCATGTTAACCTAAAAAATGTCAGAACAAAATATTTTTTGTTTACTGAACACAAGGCCTATTATCTATAAGCATACACAATTTTAAAGTGAAAAGTGACATTCAGCCAAGTATGGTGATTTATACTCAGAATTCAAGCTCTATATTTATCCTATCCAAAGTGCAAACACACACACACACACACCATGAACACAGAGCAGTGTTCTTCATTTATGCTGTGGCACCAGGGGAGCAGTTGGGGGTTCAGTGCCTTGCTCAAGGGCACCTAAATCATGGTATTGCTGGTCCAAGTTTGGGACCCACAACCCTAGGGTTGTGAGTCAAACTCTCTAACCACCAGGCCACGACTTCATATTATTCAAATAGTCTAAATAAATAAAAGACCATAACACGGGTCAAATAACCTTTTCTTATTATTGAAAGTTTGTGTCCAAAGCACAAGGACATACCAAGTCTTGTATATTAACTTCTTTACTCAATGCATTTTACACTGAACTCAACACATGGTACATAATGCATGTTAAATAAATCCAGTGAAAATTATACCGTAATACGTTAGCAGTCTTGTGGCATGAAGTCACATGTATTTAACATTTTTGTTTGTTTTTTAAAGGAACTATTACGTGAAAATTACTATATTGCGTATTTTAACATCAACCTAATCCACTGGGCAAAGTTACGTCCAGTGAACATCTTTTTATGTCTTTGCAGACGTTGAAAAGACGTCCACTGAGGAGACAGAATGTTTTTATGACGTCTTTTTAAAAATGTTTTTATGTGTTCTGTACATCCGATATAGACGTTCACAGATCCTCCTTACAAGGTTCTGTGACTTTATTTCTGTCAGACATCTAGAGAAGCTCTTATTGAAAATTAACAGAGGTTTAAATGTTGATATTTGATTCATGAATTCTGACTATGGGTAACCATACTTGGCTGAATGTCATGTCACTTTTCCCTTTTTTCACTTTAAAATTGTGTATGCTTATAGATAATAGTCCCCGTTTGTCAAGTTTACTCAAAAAAGTGCTTGCAATAAGTTGCCTTATTTTTTTTAAGTTGACAAAACATATATATATTGTACCACACGGCTCAATACTAGATCCTACAAAATATAAACCATGGACCAGAAACAGAAGATTTTCGGATCGACTCACAGAAGCAATTATTAGCAAAGATGATAGTAAAAATTAATAAAATAAATGAACCACTCGGAATACTGGAATGTAGCTAATTAAAAGGTAAGTGTATTTGTTTTCTCTTTGTTTGTTGTCTTGCATATGTTGTATTTTTCGAAATTGGCAGAATGAAATAAAACAAAAAAAATAAAACAAATGGATAACAATAACACACAGTATTTGAAATAAATGAAAAAACACAGAAACAGTCAACAATTCCAAACGTCAGTTTCTGAAATTTGACCTCAGTGTCTCAATTTCAAGTTCAATATCTCAATTTCAAATTCCAAAAAAAAAAGAAATAGGAATGTTCATCAAAAATGAATTAATGAGTACAGTCCATGAAGAAAAAAAACTTTGTCCTCAGGGAAATCCAGGAAAAACTTGGAAAAAGAAAGAAAACCCGTAATGTGTGCAGTCTGTCCTACCAATCAGAAAACTCTTTCTTGCAGCTCTCACAACTCTTTTGCTCTGTTTCCAGGTACAAGAATATGGGATGGCTCGCCAGTCCAAATCAGGGATAAGGATCCACAGCCAGGACAGAATTCAAGATCACAGCAGCAATTCAGAAGCTCACAAAAGAGAGAAATAAAACAAGAACCACAAAAAAACCTGGCCTTGCAAAAACAAAGCCAAAACAATCATCAGTTAAACTCATTCAAATAAACAGTTTCAAATTACTAAAATGTCTGTTTCAATTATTTGGATACAAGAAACAAATACATGCTAGTCCCACTGTGCTTAATCAACACACTAGAGTCTATATGCAGTATTAGCAAAGCTAGCACCGCATGGCACCAATTTTACAATAGAGAAAAATATCATTTCAACAAAAAGTATGTCTTTCAAACATTTAAACATAACTATATGCACTCACATATTATATCAGAAACACTTAAAGCATTTTCAAACTATTTCTTTACATCACATCATTTTTCAAATGTATTTTACACATTGAGATTACAAAAACAGTATCCACATTTCCAAAATACATTTCTTATAAAGAAATTTGTACTCACCAAGAAGAAATATAAATCAGAGAACAAAAGGAAAAAAAAAAATAGTTTCAAGGAAAAAGATCGCAAGATTGATCCTAGTGTTAACTTCTCGTCGCATCAAGTTCACAATGAACTTCTCAAAGCTTGAACATAAATCTACTTCTCACTTTTGAATGATGTATAGCTGGATTATTAAAAAGCGATTCTCAAATCATTTAATCTACTATCACTGTCGTGTCTCGTGTCGTTCGCAATCTCTCTCACTCTCTCTCATCTCTGTTGACACGATTTTGGGATTATTTGTAATGAAATAAATACATTTTACTTCATGCCCTTCTTTTCTTACTATTAATTTTATAGTGATATAAATAAAAGAATAATAATTATAAATATTAGTGACCCGAGTTAATGACCTGGGTTACAATATATATATATTTTTTTTACAGTGCATAGAACTACATCTTAAGCAGACCTTGAGTGATTTTTTTTTGCACTTACTTAATATAGCAAAGGAGATATCCGGGACACTTGGCTCTCCATGGATTGTTTCTGGCAGGTGTCAGAGGTGTAAAAAAACAAAACAAAAGCATGGATGTCGGTACAGCAAGAAAAGCTGCTGTCCCAAGGGTTATCAGTACAGTCCAGAAGACCACCAGCTGCCCACTGCCCTCCCTCCATCACTAGGGCTACAACTACAACAAGCTTACAGCGGATTACTGTATTTCTGCATTTGAAATTTTGAACTTTTTTTGTGTGTCTTTTTATTATGTTTTATAAGGCAAAAATGTAAATATTGCAATACTTCACTGCCTATAGACAAGTTGGTATGTTAAGAAAGTTTATCATATATGGTCTATGATTCAGAGACAATTAAGTTTTACCTGACTGTAAAATACCATTGTCATATTACTATACTTGGACGTACAGATGAAGACTAGATTATGTAAAAACCCACTGTAGCTTGATTATATCTTTATATTCCAATGTTCTAGTTTGTGGTTAGCTGGGATGTAATTGGTGCCCTTATCTTCTTCTTTCTTGTCAGGGTGAATCAAAACACCATCTGTTCTAAGATTGAGCAAAGAACAGCCCAAAAAGAGAATTTCACTCCAGTTTTGATTCCTAATTGACACATAAATCAACATAAAACAGTACCTTTCCCTCTGTAGAGATATACGCTTTAACGTGTTGGATAAACTATACAATGAATCTGTATCTATCATTATATAATTATCTGTTGTTAAAGAGGATTATTTGTACTGGATATACTTACAGAACCTCTGCAACTGAAAACAAGTATGTTTGCTGTTGACTTTAAAACGTACAGCTATTGACAGACAGTCCTGTGACAACTAGCCCCAAATCAATCTCCAATACATCAGGTATTTGACAGAGCACTTACCCATTTCACCAACACAGTACTACAAAAATGATCAAACCGATACCAGCAACCAGCACTGGTGTTTTCACACTCTAAATGTCTCGTGATTAACACATTCTATTTCAATATGATTCTGACACCTTAACAGTGTTGGGCAAGTTACTTTTAAAAAGTAATTAGTTACAGTTACTAGTTACTTCTTCCAAAAAGTAACTAAATTAGTTACTCAGTTACAAATGTAACTAGTTACTTAAGAAAGTAACTATTGCGTTACTTTCAAGTAAAATTTAATTTTAAATGCTCAAATGTGACCCCACCTCTACCCCTCTTTAAAGGAACTTAAAATACATGTGCATGTTCAATTATTTATGATAAATCTGAATATTATAATGAAATGGACACTTAATACAATACATTATTAACAGAAACATGAAACATTGTACACACATCTGAAAAAAAAATGTTGCTGTGGGACAAAGTGAGACTAGCCTCCAATCAAATGCCATGTATGTAGATATTATGTTTATATAGTGGATCAATGCAAATAACACGATAGATTTTTGGGAACTTTTGATATTTCCTTTTATTGTTTCTTTAATTTCTTGAAGGAAAAAGTAATGTATATACTTCCATTTAGAGAAGGCTACTTTTGGATTATTTGGGCTCGTCGCCATACCTGTCTCTCGTTGACTGACTGGCTTGTGTTGTTCCTTGTGTGTCCTGTCCTGTCCGACTATGCGTTATGATGGGTTGTTCCCGATTCATGAGCGTTAGTGATGATGGGTCGTTCGCGAATGAGCATTAGTGATGATGGATCGACTCGTTCGCGAATGAGCTTTTGATGTGTCATTCGCGATTCGCGAATGAGCCGACTCTAAGAGCCGGCTCTTTTAGTTGAACTTCGGGAGCTGGCTCGCATATCTGAAGAGCCGACTCTATTTTTTTAAATTTAGCCTATAGAAATTAAATAATTATGTAATAAAAATTGAAATATTATAGTCAAAGTCATTTAAAGAGCCGTTTGTGAGCCAAAGAGCTGGCTCTTTTCAGTGAGCTGAGTCAAAAGAGCCGAATTCCCATCACTACTATGCGTGCTTTCGAACACCCGCCCAACTCTACCTCTGATTGGCTTACAATGAAATTTTACTCTACCTCAGCCAATCGTCAGCATTTATGCACTTGTCTCGTGCTCTGCCCACTAACCAAGGAAGAACAGTAAAAAAAAGTATTTGCCTCTCGCTCAGAGATCTAGTTGGTCTGAAAAAAAAAAAAAAAAAAAAAAAAAAACCGCTTCATCATCAGTTATAGTAACGCGCCGCATTTTTTGGCAGTAACGGTAACGGCGTTATTAAGATGAGAAGAGTAATCAATTAGATTACTCGTTACTGGAAAAAGTAATGCCGTTAGTAACGCCATTATTTATAACACCGTTATTCCCATCACTGCACCTTAACTAGTAGTGATAAAGCAGAAGAAGTGTTTTAGCAAATGACATGAAGGCCAATGAAAGTTAAACTGAGATACATTTTATTTTAGCTCATAAAGCTGCTCCTGTTGTGTTTTCAAACTTGGAAATATCTTAATGGAATCAATTGCATGCAGTTGGAGATGACAAGGATCCTGTGCCTGAGAGACAAAAAAACATTGCTTGAATAACTATATTTTGAATTTGTAGACCAGCCATTATGGTTTGAGAACTACTGGACCCGGGATTTTGAAACACAGGATGGTAATGCATCGATATCAGGATATCAGGATGGTAATGCAGTGACTGCAATATGCTGTGATTCACCATTTAAGAACATAAAAGCTTTTTATTCTGTCAGTGGCCTTGTTCTTGAATCCATCACGAGTCTCTAAATGAAACATTAATACAGTTTTCTCTGTGAGCTAGGTATGAATAAATAAATAAATATTTAATATTATCAAAATTATCCATAAATAAAAAAATTTTCACTCAGAAACTGAGGTATGTAAACTCAGATTAATGAGGCCTACAAAACATTTGTTCCATAAATAAACACAAAACCAGTTGTAATTGAAAGACTACAAGCAGACAAAGAGATCGATTCTGATATTTGTTGCTAATTTATCATAAAATTAGATTTATAAGCTTTTTTTTTTTTTTTGTGTATAAAATAAAAGCTTTTTATAGCATGATTCTTGGTTAAACATTGGAGTATGCTAGTGTGAAAAACTGTGCAGATTTTATTTTTTTTATATTTTAATTAATATTGACAAAATTATCCACAAATAAGTTTTTTTTTTCCACTCAAAACCTGAAGTACGTCAGCTAAGATTAATGAGGCCTAGAAAACATTTGTTCCACAGATAATTGAAAGAAAACAAACTGACAAAAAGACCGATACCAATGTTAAGTGATAATACTGCATAACAAGATATTTATAAGCTATTTTTTGTAGGATGGTCATTTTTGACCAGGAATATATGAAGTTTTAATTTTTAAAAATATATTTATTATTTAAATTAACAATTTTTGCGATGAAGTAGTTATACCCTGTGTGAACAAAGTCAGTAATTCTTGTTTCGATTGGATAACATTAATTCACTTTTCAGGAGAAAGACAATTCTCTCTGGGTCAAAATGACCTGAACACTAAAAGAGTGTTAAATATATTAGTTATATAATTATATACTTATAATAATAAAACAATCTTTTTTTTTTTCTCCAGAAGTTTCTAAATGTAATGCTGTTTAATATTTGTTATACTGTTCTGATAGAAAAGTGCGCAACGGATCAGCTACAGGCGGCCTTTAATGCAAAACATGAAGTGATACTATAGAGCACAAATATTACAAAAAATCTAAATGAACAAGGCTTTAAACATGATATAAAGCATAAATAATAATAATAATAATAATAATTTTGAAAATGGCTACTTCATTGGAATGGTATGAAACTCGATTACTTTTATGGCAGTCACTATGTATCCCCCCCCCCCCCCCCCCCCCGCACACACACACACACACAAACACAAAATCATGGACCTGATTAGAAAAAGTTAAATTGTGGTATTAAAAAAAAAAAAAAAAAAAAAAAAAAAAAAAAAAAAAAATTAACACTTGTGTTGTTTACGGAAAAATTTCCTCCATTACAAAAAAAAAGGGAAATATGCAAAAATACAAAGATTCTTTTTATTATTATTTTTTTTTGTGTGTGTGTATACAATATACAAATATAGAAATTATGTATACAGAAATAGAAATCATTTATTACGTGGAAAACAAAATGTTCACAGCAATGAAGGAGTGACACTCTATAACCCCCTTCGTCAAATCTTACCCTGGAGGTCCAATGCACTGCAGAGTTTAGCTCCAACCCTGATTAAAGTCACCTGTCTGCCATTTTCGAATGATCCCAAAGACATTGATAGACACTGATTATCATGCTCAGGTGTGTTTGATTAGGGTGAGCGCTAAACTCTGCAGGAAAGTGGATCTCGAGGTCCAGATTTGAGGATCCCTGCTCTATAATATCAAGAGTGCAAAATAGACACACAGCACCCTCCCACCCCACAGACAAACATACAGTATATGAACTATGTGACTGTAACACAAAGCATGTTTCTGCAAAAGAGGTTTAATATATATATATATATATATATATATATATATATATTTTTTTTTTTTTTACTTTGATGTTATGTGTAATAAAATGTATTTCTCTGTGTTCATGTCAACATCAACATAAAAAAACTAAATTGAACAAAAATATATTAAATTGATTTTACTGAAAAAAAAAAAAGAAATTGTTGTTACATTTCGGGTGTCTGTTTACTTTTGACCACGGACAACATAAGTGCGACTCCAAAATGAACAATACCAGAGGGTTAAGTGATTAGACACTTTTACAATTCATTAACTTTTAACTGCTATTTGAACTCATATGATCTTCAAATTACTTCAAACATATCATGAAATCTCCAGGTCTATACCCACAAAGAGATTTATAAAAGTTGTACAACTTTCTGTGGTTCCAAAACACTACTTCATCTTCTTCGTCTTCATAAAAAAATAAAAAAGTAAGAAAGAAAAAAAATATGACATTAAAATAATGAGAACAGTCATTAGTAAAGGCTACTAGATTGTATATACTAGATTGTCTCTATGTACTTACTGGAATATTTTCATACACAGAAGAGTTCGGTTCAGGTTTACAGGTATTAGAGCCATGTTGAGCAGCCTTTGTGAAGGAAGAGACAAAGTACATATATTCAGCACTGTATCATTTAAATGTCTATATTTGTTAGACATTTTATATTTTTACACTGACATTGAAGAGTGTTTAATGTATTTTTGGCCAACGTTGAGGATAGTATAGTGTTTTATAGGAAATCTTTAGCTAAAATACTTAC
Source organism: Carassius auratus (assembly GCF_003368295.1). Lineage (NCBI taxonomy): Eukaryota > Metazoa > Chordata > Actinopteri > Cypriniformes > Cyprinidae > Carassius > Carassius auratus. Next base: position 83,122 of record NW_020529076.1, read on the forward strand.
AGTTACATTCTCATACAGAGGATTAGTTATTTCAGCATCACAAGCTTGTCCACCATGATACATCTTTGCCGTTAAAACAAACAAACAAACAATAGAGAGAATATAAGTAACGTCTACAAACAACTCAACAGATAAAGTCATCTACATATTTATTTTTTTTCTCACCTGAGCATTGTGTGCACAATTTCTGTTTTTTAACCATCTGCAAAGACCAACACAATTACAGCCAATCAGAACTTGTCTTAAGTTATGATTTTGAACCAGTGACATTTCTTTATTGGGTGGGCTGTTTTGAATGTGATGAAATCTGGTGCATCTACACGGTTCCCTTTTTGTACAGTTCACTCACATTACATTTAAAAATCGGAAAATCAGTTTTCTGTGAATAATGGAGCCTGATTTGTTCATATTTGTGTATCATATTTCTAGTGCCATTTGCAAATGTGGCACATGCAGGCCATTCCTGCACACCTTTGATGAGCACTGTGAGTATGTGGTATACTTGGCAAGCCCAGGGAGAGACTGATGGACTAATGAGAGAAGAGAAGTCTCACGTTGCTGTGGTGCGGTTCGTTTGGGCAGGAGTGAAAGCAGGAATCGCACTCAGGTGTGCTCAAACAACCGTACCGAGACCTGCTTGAAGAGGTGGTCTCGGTACGCTTTCAAACGAAGTCAGCTGCGCTGTGCATTATGGGAGGAGGAAGTCTTTGTTGACAGTTTGCACTTTAGCATGGCAGCGGAGCCTCATAGAAATTTGGTCAGATGACCATGAGCATGTCAGAGTTAAGAAGAATTAATGCACGCCTCCGCTTGAAGTTACGAGCGATGCCCACTCGCTGTTTGCAGTGCATTAGAAATTCTGACCAATTGAAAAGAAGTTTAGAAAATAAGTCATGGCCAATGAGTGATGTGGATGTTGTCATGTGACTGCATTTTGGTTCGTTTCAACTGGTTCGGACCGAAGCAATCAGTGTGGTGTGAAAAGGAACCAAAAAAGCTGAAAAATGCTACAATACATAATTGTTTGCTCTTGGTTTGGAGCAAATGAACCGGTCTACAGATGTGAAGGCACCCTAAAACATGGACATAGTGTACATGACGTCACACAGAGGTTTTGAAGGGCATATTTGCAGGCCAAAGTGGGCGGAGCTGGTCGTTACCATTTTGGCAATGTGCCACTGTGCGTCCAGGCTGGATGTGGGTGGAGCTGAAGTGCCTACTTTCTAAAACCACGCCCACTTATCTCAACAAGCAGGCAATAGACCTGTCACTCAAGTGGCCATGTCCTTAATTATGCAAAACTTTAAGGCTTAATCTAATTTAAACAGAAGAGTTATAATCCAGTATTCAGAGAAAACTGAGTTTCCCCATAGTGTGGTAAACACAGTTCTCATTCCAATAACCGTAGGGGAGCCAAGGTTATTTTAAGTAACCAGATTGTTTACCCCAGCAATGAACAGAGCTTCAGCCTTCCTTATTCAATACCTGAGTAAGTAGCTCTCTTTCAATCATTTACAGACATTGCATATTACCATACAAACATATCGTACAAAATCAGCATCATGATGATGAAAACTGCAGCTCCACAAGCTACACAAACCATAGATATGTGTAATGTCATCAGATGTCCTGCAACAGAGACAAGAGTAAAACACTAGAACAGATTGATTTGCTTACTTAAGAAAGAGTAAATTAGATGCTCTACCTTTAACAGTGACAGTAACAGCATCTGATCTCTGAGATCCGTGTTGATTGTGAGCTTCACAGTAGAAGCGTCCACTCTGTAGTGCACTGAAACTCTGTCCAGATCCAACAGAGGAGCTTTGATTCTCCTTAAACCAGCTGAAGTTCAGAGCAGGAGGGTTTGAGTCACTGCTGCAGATCAGAGTCACCGAATCTCCTTCCAAAAACTGACCAGACTGAATGATGGACACTGTGACACTTCTGGGAGGGTCTAATAACAATCACCAAATTAATTAAGATGCTGACACAAACCTAAAATATAAACTAAAGAGGGCTGGGTCAAACAGAGAATTATCTTTTTTATGATTAACTCACACATGACATTTAAATTCACAGCATCAGAGTGTTTCTCTCCATGTTCATTGATGGACTTGCACTTGTATTTTTTACTATCATCAGAACTGATGTTTGAGATGCTGTAGATTCTTCCAGATCCTACAAACATTTCTCCTTTAAACCAGCTGAAGTTCAGAGCAGGAGGGTTTGAGTCACTGTTGCAGATCAGAGTCACTGAATCTCCTTCCACTATTTCACCAGATCCATTTATGAACACTGTGACATTCTTTGGTGGGTCTTAAGAGGACAAAAATATGAAGTGTAGCTCCAAACATGAACTTAATAAGTTATTAAAGAGAACTAATGAATCTGTACTCACAGGTGACATTGAGCTGAACAGCAGGAGAGATGTAAGTGTGTTCCTGTACACCACAGCTGTATCTGCCTGCATCCTCTCTTCTGACTGACTGCAGCTGGAGTTGATTGTTTCTGTCTCTTCTCTCAGTTAATGGCTGTGAGTTTCTGTACCAGATGAATGTTGCTCTGTCAGTCAGAGCGCAGCTGCTTTTACATGACATACGGACTGATTCTCCCTCTGTCACTGTCTCAGGAGACTCCACCTGAAGATCTGAACACAACACACACATTATATCTAGTACTGCTGTCATACACTGGTTATTATTCAACATAATGCACAGAAGAAGAGTGAAACCTCATCAAAGTCACCTGTGACAGTCAGAGTCACTCCTGGAACACCAAGCCATTTCACATTAGTTAGATCAGTGATGAATCTGAAATAGTACATGTGTGAATCCTTCTGTGTCACATGACTCAGTCTGATGGTGCAGTTCTTCTGTTTATCTCCCAGATACTGAAGCCTCTGACTGTATTCAGAGTCATCAGCAAGATTTGGATACTCATAATCAGCATTTTTATCTTTTGTTTTGGTCCAGAACACTTTAATGATCTCACGTCCAGTAGGGTATGTAAAACTGCAGCTCATTATCACTGACGAGTTCTTTAGAGCGCAGATGTGTAGAGGGATGTAATCCACATGCTCTTTCTCACTATAAGCCCCTTAATAAAAACCACACTGAATAAATTAGCAGCAGCTTGTGCATTAAAATGCAGTGTGCAAAAAAAAAAAAAGTGTTTCTGTTGCAGAGACTCACTGTGAATCACGAGCAGAAAGATCAGAGAAAGAGGAGGAGCCATTCTGACTGACATCATCATAGCAACACCTACAATAAATGCACATGTTTTTCAGCTTTAAAGTCAGCATGAAACAAATTTGTCATTTCATGTTCAGAAACTGTTATAAAGCTCCTTAACTGAGTTCAGTGCATTGCTAGTGTCTACAGTGTATACACTGGGGCTAGTTGTCACACATTTAAATACCTCTTTCTGTATAGATACACAATTTCACAATTGCCAAGTCTTGGGTATGAAAGTCTGTTGAATATTACCACAGCTATTCCTTAGCAGGAAGCTTTAGGCAGCACATCTCTGTGATGTTGGCACTCCATAAATACAAATAATGACCAAAATTATGCCATGCAACGATGCAACCATGACCTCTTCTTAAATATAATGAAAACTTCAGTCTCCAACTCATTAGCGCAGTCGCAGAGTATAAAAAAGAGTTACTGTTTCTGCCTTAAAATCTTAAGTTTAGTTTTCACTAACTTCATATTTCAAGTTGACCAAGCTTAAATTTCAAGGCAGCATGAACTTGTATACTCCGTAAATCATAACAAATATCTAGAGGAAAAGTGATGTCAGGCAAGCCGTTTGTCCAAATTCCTGTCTTTCATAGTTTGCAAATCTACTGGTTTTATTGTAAGTTTTATTGTTAGTGACTTCAACAAGTACCAAATCCAAAATTTTCTTTGTGCGTATAACATTATCTGACTGAAATTTCCTCAGAACAGGCTATTTCAACTTAATATCACATGATCAGGTTCTTATTTGTTGCTATTTAATCTTATTTCTTACAGAAATTGAACACGACTCTTTAATGTATTTGCACTATATATATATATATATATATATATGTATATATTATTTCGATGTCTTATTTGAGTTATGGCTCAATTTTGCCATTACAGTCACACAAGTTTATATGTGAGAGTGTTGTCAGTAAGTCTGTGTTTGCGTTTGTGTCTCTGTGTGTGTGTGTGTGTATGTTTTGTACTCTTGATGTTTTAGAGTGTAACCCCTTATTTGGTAAAATACAAACAAATATAAGCAAATTAACATGCCAGTGTCATAATAACGTAGATATTTGGTACACAGAAACACATTTAACACGAAACCGTTGAGTAAATATCAGTTAAAGAAAAGTAGGTCATGGAATTTCTCCACGCTGGGCGGAGCACAGAGAGATTTCCTGCGCCACAAACTGGTCCTGTATCAACCGCTATATCGGCGTCTTCTTATTCAAGTTCTCACCGGCTGCCAGTCCTGGATTTGGCGGTATTTTCACTGTGTGTGCAGTTTTCACGTCCCAGCTCGTCAGTTATAGGAGCTTTCGGAGGTCTCGTCTCATGACAGTACTGACTTATCCCCCACGATTTCGAATAATCCGCCCTTCGCCCCGCTTGGCTGAGAATTTATTACAGTTATTATGTATTTTTCTTATGCAGTGCGGTAAATAAACGTTTTTAAGAGGGACAGCAAAACTTTCTATTAGCTGTTAAATGCAGTCATGCAATACAGTTATCCTACCTAAACTCTCATAGGCATATTAACTGCTTCTGTTCTTCTCCTCCTGACTTTAAGCACAGCCGTGGATGAAATCAGTTGGGAGGAAAATAAAAAAATAACTTTGTCAACATAATTGTGGTCAGTATTTGCTTCATGTGGGCTCTTGAGCCTTTTAACGGTTTTGACAAGTTTGCTTCTAAGTTATTTTTCTCTATAATTAATTAATCTGATTAATGTGTTACATTGCCAGCCCTAGTATATATATATATATATATATATATATATATATATATATATATATATATATATATATATATATATATATATACATACTCACCTAAAGGATTATTAGGAACATCATACTAATACTGTGTTTGACCCCCTTTCGCCTCCAGAACTGCCTTAATTCTTTGTGGCATTTGATTCAACAAGGTGCTGAAAGCAATCTTTAGAAATGTTGGCCCATATTGATAGGATAGCATCTTGCAGTTGATGGTGATTTGTGGGATGCACATCCAGGGCATGAAGCTCCTGTTCCACCACATCCTAAAGATGCTCTATTGGGTTGAGATCTGGTGACTGTGGGGGCCATTTTAGTACAGTGAACTCATTGTCATGTTCAAGAAACCAATTTGAAATTATTCGAGCTTTGTGACATGGTGCATTATCCTGCTGGAAGTAGCCATCAGAGGATGGGTACATGGTGGTCATAAAGGGATGGACATGGTCAGAAACAATTCTCAGGTAGGCTGTGGCATTTAAACGATGCCCAATTGCCACTAAGGGGCCTAAAGTGTGCAAAGAAAACATCCCCCACACCATTACACCAACACCAGCAGCCTGCACAGTGGTAACAAGGCATGATGGATCCATGTCCTCATTCTGTTTACGCCACATTCTGACTCTACCATCTGAATGTCTCAACAGAGATCGAGACTCATCAGACCAGGCAACATTTTTCCAGTCTTCAACGGTCCAATTTTGGCAAGCTCGTGCAAATTGTAGCCTCTCTTTCCTATTTGTAGTGGAGATGAGTGGTACCCGGTGGGGTCTTTTGCTGTTGTAGCCCATCCGCCTCAAGGTTGTGTGTTTTGTGGCTTCACAAATGCTTTGCTGCATACCTCGGTTGTAACGAGTGGTTATTTCAGTCAAAGTTGCTCTTCTATCAGCTTGAATCAGTCGGCCCATTATCCTCTGACCTCTAGCATCAACAAGACATTTTCGCCCTCAGGACTTCCGCATACTGGGTGTTTTTCCCTTTTCACACCATTCTTTGTAAAACCCTAGAAATGGTTGTGCGTTAAAATCCCAGTAACTGAGCAGATTGTGAAATACTCAGACCGGCCTGTCTGGCACCAACAACCATGCCACACTCAAAATTGCTTAAATCACCTTTCTTTCCCATTCTGACATTCAGTTTGGAGTTCAGGAGATTGTCTTGACCAGGACCACACCCCTAAATACATTGAAGCAACTGCCATGTGATTGGTTGATGAGTTAATTGCATTAATGAGAAATTGAACAGGTGTTCCTAATAATCCTATAGGTGAGTGTGTATATATGATATTTGTATGCAAATCAGTTGTTACTTTCAAAATTAACAATAGGATTCCCTGCATAATTTAGTTTAGAAAAATGGAGACAACAATTATATGCAAGCTTGTTAATTATTTCTTAATTCTCACTCCAGGCTGAAGCTATCTGCTCTGTTTGAAGTTGAAGTTTTAGGTTTCCTGAATAACATTTTCAAAATTTTGAGTAATGTTGCAGGGCAACTTTGATTAATGTTACCGGCAAAGGGAAACCAGGTGAGACACAGGTTCATGAACTAAATCTAAATGATCCAGTCAGTCATATTTAAATTTAGAAATTTAGAAACAACAGTTGTTGTAAAATGTAAGCATATACCAAAATACAAGTGAACAGAGAATACAGCAACATATACCCTAGTAAACTACAGTTATGCCACTCTGCTTACTTATGTCCATATGCAACAGTAAATAAATAAGTTTTAAGAAGAGACTTAAAATCAGCATATGTTTTTGCAGTTCTTATATACCCTGGCAACTTGTTCAAGGATCGACCTCCTTTTGATTTCAAGCATGTCCTTGGAACAGTGAACTGAGGACTACTAGTTGATCGAAGTTCCCTGGAGGCATTACAGTGGAACAGAAGGAGATCAGAGATATATGACCTACATGTATATCCAGATAGAAATTTGTTACCTTTTCTTAATGGGAAAGTGCCCAAGCAACATTGATCAAAAAAAGTTGCCCAAAATTGCTCCAAAAGTTGCCACATGTTTCATCAGCCTAACGTTTGAAGCTACAGTATGTATGTAACTAATGTGGGATAATGTGAAGTATGCAATCATATGATTTACTCATGCTTTTTTATGGCAGGTTGGGGTAAAACACTGCTTTCCTGTTATGATCTATGAAACCCCTAACGTAGCCTTTGCCAACCCAAATTTACAACTCTAGCTCCACCACTGCAGCTCTGTTACAACTAGCCCCAAACAATCTCCATTACGTAAGATATTTGACAGAATGATAAAAAAACACGTTCTTACCCGTTTCATCAACACTCATGACCGGTGATAGCAGTATAAATGATCCGGATAAAACTAGCGTTGGTGATTTCACACTCTAAATGCCACATGACTAAATTTAACACCTCAGCTAAAACCAGAAACAGAGTTCAGCATCTAAGAAACTTGATGTTAGTCCATAAAGATACTCATAATGTTTTCACACTTGGAAATATAACCAGTTAATCAGTTGCATGCAAACAACGATAACAATGAACCTGCTCTTAAGAGACAGTGAAAAAAGAAAAAAAAAAAAACTGTTTTAATAACTGACTTTATTTTGAATAAGTAGACTAGCTATCATGGTGTGCACCAGACTGTAAAACACTGGAAAGCATTACATTGGTTGTGACTAAAATATGCAATATTCTGCATAACTGTGCATTTGATAAAACTCAAAGTAATGTAAATTAAATAAACAAAGAACTTACAATGCACTGATAATGAAGCTAGATAGTGTCTATACACTTTTAGCCTGTTAGTGGTTTTGTTCTCAGAAGTGTCATCTTTCTCTGTATATTGTCACCCATACAGTTTCCTTTTTACTGAGGTAAGTGTGAACATTTTTAAAGCCGCATCATTCTTTGGTGAACTGTGTGAAACTAAAGAGCACCATACTCAGGAAGAGGAACTGTCGGAATAAAACATGAGGCCTTTTATCTCAGTATGGCAGCTAATGGAAGTCCCGCCTTCTAAACAAAAGAGCCGCTCAGAAGTTGGCAAACTCATTGCATCACTATAGCCATATTGTTAGAAGCTCTGGTTTTCATAAAAACAGTTGCATATTCAGGACTGTACAAATGTACTGGTGGAACAATCCTAAAATAAATGATTTTTTAAACACTATTTAAGTGTAAGAAACAACATTTATGAGACCAGCAGCTTTTGAGATTTTTACAAATATGGCAGCAGTGTAAACAGCTTTCTTTGACAGGGAATTTGATTCATCTTGACCAGCAAAAGGTAAAGATCCAGTGATTACCTATTTTTTTTTTTACATTTTGAATTCATTTTAAAATGAAGGTGCAACTAGAATCAGGGTATCTTCCGTCCATTCCAAATCCGTTTTCAATTAAAAAAACAGAAAACGGAAAACGAGTTTTTGACTTGATTTCTCATTTTGTCGTTTGGGGATTAAAAAAAAGTTTATGGCTTCAATATTTCATTCGCACTTGTGGGCGGAGCTGAAACGCTGGTTTCGTCTGATTGGTCGAACCGTTCTGCCTTCAACTTGGTCTTTCATTCTTTCAGAATAAGAGTCTTATAGGAGTAATGTCTGAAACCACCGCTCACTGTTAATTAACATAATATTTGAGTCAGATGTAGCTGGACACATAATTTGTGCTGCTGTGACTTGCAAGTGACCCCTTTAAATAATTTCTAGGTTATAGTATTGTATGAATATTGTCCCACTGTAAATACAGTGCAGTTAGTTCTGTTTTCTTGGATAAAAGTGAAGTGGAAATAAAATTAGTAATAGACTGAACTGAACAGTTCCATGATAATATGTCTGTAACATTTACCACTATCGTCTTTTAAGTCTAAAGGCACTAGGTAGGTGTATGCGACATTAATAATTAAATGGGAAAATTAATATAGTTCAATTTATGAAATAAATTAGTAATATTAGTTTTATTACATACTAAATTGAATGATGTTTTTCTTTTAGTCTTCTTTGTTGGCCTTGAGAAAGCCGACATATATTTGAACATTATTATCATTTATTATGAGAGTAATTGACAACGACAAAAATTTTAATGTTTCACCAAATTCAGCTCAGATCTTCAGACTCGTCTGACTCGTTGCTGTAACTGGTAAGACTTTGTCCTTCTCAAAAAATCCTAGTGACTTTCATTATCTGAGCAATGAAGGTCTTACACTTAATGTCCACTTGAGGGGGAGACAGGATTTCTATTTACGTAAGTTTAAATGACAAATAAATACATGAATTTCATGTGTACTACCATGAATATGCCATATCTGTGTACAAGAATAAACTTCACACTTCAAGCTGTACTTAAAACTTCCCATTCTGGCTTTTTCAACCTACCTCCAAATGTATTTAAAGATATTTTTATTCACACTGGTTTATGCATTCAATGTTTGTCCATCTAGAACTTTTATTTTTCATGAGCTGTACATTTTAAGATGTACTCTGTGTTGATAAATCACATGCAGTGAATGTAAAGAGCTAATGTTAGGACTCTCAGTCCTCCTCCTGGATGGCCAGTGTCCTCAAAGTTTAGCTACCCCAAATAAACACACCTAAGCTAAGCAAGGTCTTCAGGATCAGTAGCAATTTCCAAGCAAGTGTGTTGGAACTGAACTCTGCAGAACATGATTTAAAACCAGGACTGGGTTTTAAATCTATAAATGACTTTGTACAGTTGGGTGTCTACATGCAGAGGTGTACTTCAGTAAGTACAATGTAAACTGTAAAGACAAAATCTTCAGATCAGCATTTAGGCCACTGCCTTGAGGTCTCCATCCATTGGTCAAAACAGACCTCGCACCCCACCACACTCCTGCTATCATTGAGATAAGGTATACCCCCCTCCCACCCCATTTATCATTGAAGAACCTGTGTTACACAGATATGGCATATTCATGGTATTGTTTTTATTTGTCATTTAAACTTACGTAAATAGAAATCCTGTCCCCCTCTAGTGGACATTAAGTGTAAGACCTTCATTGCTCAGATAATGAAAGTCACTAGGATTTTTTGAGAAGGACAAAGTCTGACCAGTTACAGCAACGAGTCAGACGAGTCTGAAGATCTGAGCTGAATTTGGTGAAACATTACATTCAATTATTCTCATAATAGATAATAATAATTATGTTCAAATATATGTTGGCTTTCTCAAGGCCAACAAAGAAGACTAAAAGAGAAACATCATTCAATTTAGTATGTAATAAAATTAAAAATTCTAATTTATTTAATAAATTTTACTATATTAATTTCCACAATTAATTATTAATGTCGCATACACCTACCTAGTGCCTTTAGACTTAAAAGATGAGAGTGGTAAATGTTACAGACATATTATCATGGAACTGTTCAGTCTATTATTGATTTTTATTTCCACTTCACTTTTATCCAAGGAGACAGAACTATTTGCACTGTATTTACAGTGGGACAATATTCATACAATACTATAACCTAGAAATAATTTAAAGGGGTGACTTGCAAGCCACAGCAGCACTAATTATGTGTCCAGCAACATCTGACTCAAATATTATGTTAATTAACAGTAAGCGGTGGTTTCAGACATTACTCCTATAAGACTCTTATTCTGCCTGAAAGAATGTAGAGACCGAGCTGAAGGCGGAGCGATTCGACCAATCAGATGAAAGGAGCGTTTCAGCTCCGCCCACAAGTGCAAATTAAATATTGAAGCCATAAACCGTTTTTTAATCCCCAAACGACAAAATGAGAAATCAAGTCAAAAACTCGTTTTCCGTTTGTTAACCTAGATGGAATAACGAATAAACGAGCCTTTTTTCTATTTCTCGTTATTGAATTCATGTTCTCTCACTTGAATCCTCTTGAGTCTTTCGTTTTCTGTTTTTTAATTGAAAACGGATTTGAAATGGACGGAAGATACCCTGATTGACTAGCTTCAATTCCATATTGTGATGTATTTCAGAGTGAAATTGCATATCAAACAAGAATAAAGCATAGAACAATACTTTATTTTAGTCACTGGCATCAATTGGATTGTGACAATAGAGCATTGCACTGGACGAATTCACATTTTGAACACATTTTTGTGTGAAATGTGATTTAAATGTTAAATAACACTACAAGTATCAAGACCAATAATTTATTGAATGAAAGATGAATCAAAAAAGTTAAATGTAAAAAAAAAAAAATATATATATATATATATATATATATATATATATATAATTATATATATATATATATATATTATTTATAAGTAAGTAAAGTCAAACAAGATACACTGCTTAAAGCAACAACATATTCCCATGATGATATTATTAGCTGGCAACAAGCTTTTGACTTCCACATGCATCCATTGTCGTAAATTAGTTCATAATTCTCCAGTAAAGCATCATCAGACACTCCTGTCAATCATCCAGGGTTCCACCACACAGAAACGCATTAAGGCTGTAACATATTTTGGTGTGTCCCATCGTCCACTACAGCATATTCCTGTTAGGCTGCACCAATGAGACAAAAAAGAGATTATTATTATAGTCAATCAGACTATAATATCAATCATGTAATTATTATAGTCAGTCAGAATACTGCAGTGGTGTACACTGATGAGCCATTACATTATGTCCATATGTATATGTATATATATATATATATATATATATATATATATATATATATATATATATATATATATATATATATATACAAGCTACAAATGGTTTTAAGTATTTTGTTGTAGTGTGTCATAGCAAATATCATTTTACATTTTCAACCATTCATTTTGCTGTTAATTGTAATAATCCAGTGAGATTTTTGTTTGCACAAGGAGTCAGACAACAGCCCGAGAAATGATCTCATCATCATCCAATCTGTCTCTTGAAGCATTTTGGAGACTGTATATATGACAATCCAGAGCCACCATACAAGCGAAAGTCAAAATCCAAAGTGGCGTCTGACAAGTTGATCCACTTCTCACACTGAGAAGATCCTTGCACACTGAGTTCAGAGAAATTGGTTGTCTTCTTTTTAATATCTGGCTACAGTATCGGTAGCAAAGCATCAAACTGAGCCACTGACATCCTGAAGTAAACTTTGAATCGCCTGTGATAATCCTGCTGTTCTTTAATACCTTCCTCTCTCAATCTCAGGATTGTATGAACCCAATATTTTATTTTTCTCTTTTTAAGAAGAAATAGGATTTTGTAAATCACCCTCACTGATTTAAGACTCCACTTTGTGTTGTTTTGTGAATTTATTTGAAACAGATTAATTAATATGGACTCTTAAATTGAAAAAGTGACATGGCCAAGAATGTTGACCCAGTCTCAGAATTTGTGCTCTGCATTTAACCAATCACAAGTGTGTGCACACAAACACACCCCTGGAGCAGTGGGCAGCCATTTATGCTGCGGCACCCAGGGAGCAATTTGGGGGATCAGTACCTTGCTCAAGGGCATCTCAGTGGTATTGATAGAGTATATTCACAGCCCCCCACCTACAATCCCTGCTGGCCCAAGACTCAAACTCACAACCTCTGCATTATAAGTCCAACTCTCTAACCATTAGGCCACACCTTCCCCATCTCTTTGGGGTGCAAGGTTGTGCAAGGTAGCTGTGAATGGCAAATTCTTAGTAAATCCATGGTAAATGATTGTGATTGTAGATGGGAAAGCCTTGTATTGTACCACACAGTTTTTTGTTTGTCAGTGCTGTTTCATCTTGTGAGTTAATGTATCAGCTGCACTGCCATTTGAACTTTGACCCTTACAAAAATTAACCATGTTTTAAAGTAAAACTGTAGTTACCATGTTTTTTTTTTTTTTTGGCTTATTAATTATTTTTATATATTATTATGTATTATAACTTACAGTTTCATCACAAATGTGACCCTGGACCACAAAACCAGTTATAAGGGTCCATTTTTACATCATCAGGAAGCTGAATAAGTAAGCTTTCCATTTTATGCACGGTTTGTTAGAATAGGACAATATTTGGCCAAGATTTGACCCATTAAATGTATTTTTTGTTGTTGCTACAAATATACCCCAGCGACTTAAGGTTTTGTGCTCCAGGGTTACAAATATCATGGTTAAACTACAGTTACAGTATTTCAAAACTATGGTTAATATGTGGTTAACATGGTTTAACTAGTCACCATGGTTTTTTGGTTTTATTTGTAATAAAACTATTGTTAATTATTGTAAGGGTGGACGAGAGGATAAATGGTCCATGTGGCAAGTTTCAAATGAATAGCGCTGTTTTGACCTGCATTTGCACTTAAACATTATATAAAACATTTATCAAACTCTTATTATTTTATAGAGTAAAATTATATCACTCTAATTGCCATTTACGTTAGCACCAAGCCCTACCACAAGCATATTCCCAGGTTGGGAACCACTGCCCTAGGAAATCTATCACCACCTCGTTGAATCAACACCTCCTCACTAGAGATGGTTCTAATGTAATGGCTCATTAGTGTAGATTACAGAGTAAGATATTTAATAGCATGATAATATTTTCTATTGACTCACAATTGGAAGATTCTCATAAATTGTAACATTCTCATACAGAGGGATGTTTATTTTAGGATCAAGTGTTTTACTGTAAGGATGAACAGCCTTCATGAGAGGAGGAGGAGGAGAGAGAGAGAGAGAGAGAGAGAGAGAGAGAGAGAGAGAGATATGAGAACCAGGAGAAAAAGGACAAAACAACTGGTCTTGAAATATAGTGATATTGTCTTGGCTTGAATAAGAAGCTGTACACTCACCTCCACATTCTCATACACATATGAGAACAGACTAGAATCAGATAGTGTGCCTATGTCATCATAATTGTTCTTGAGGGACTGAAAAGAATAGGAAAAATATCCAGTAGTTTTGCCATCAGCAGTCAACGACAGAAGAGTGGAAAATCAGAGTAATAAAATGAAAACATATACAAGTAAAGTAAGAATGGCATACATTATAAAAACCATCAGTAAACCTATGTTGGTGTTTAGTTGTGCATTTGAGTGATTTAACGAAAATCCAGTGCTTTAATGATTACAAACATGTCAATAATTTATCTGAATCATGATGTAATCTCTATGAGTTATTTGTAAATGAGTCATTTGCTATATTTTCCTCATTCATTTTTAATTACATTATATTTCCCTTCAGCGCCCCTATTGGGCAAAGTGTGTATTTGAGCCCATATTGTAGTGAAACTGACTGACCTCAGACTGCAGGATGTTTCTTTTTACACAGCTGCTCGAAAAAAATAAATAAATAAATAAAATAAAATTATCATATATATTAAGATCACACAAAATTAAACCACATAACTAACATGAAAAAGAAAACTCTGACTCTCACCAGGTTAGTAATCCAATGATGACAGCAGCTACAATTCCACAAAGTGGTACTACAATGGCTGTCTGAGATATTTTCCAGTATAGTACTGAGACGAGATGAAAGATTGAGAGAATTGATCAGTTTGACTCAATTCAGAAGGATTAATGTAAGTAAATGAGCTGCTCTACCTTTAACAGTGACAGTAACAGCATCTGATCTCTGAGATCCGTGTTGATTGTGAGCTTCACAGTAGAAGCGTCCACTCTGTAGTGCACTGAAACTCTGTCCAGATCCAACAGAGGAGCTTTGATTCTCCTTAAACCAGCTGAAGTTCAGAGCAGGAGGGTTTGAGTCACTGCTGCAGATCAGAGTCACTGAATCTCCCTCCACTATTTCAGCAGATCCATTTATGAACACTGAGATTGTTTTTGGAGGGTCTAAAATATAAATATCATTATCAATAATGATAAAACTGAGGTGACAAAGGATTAAATGTCACTGTTACTGAACTATCTTTAACTCACACATAACATTTAAAGTCACAGCTTCAGAGTATTTCTCTCCATGTTTATTTCTGGACTTGCACTTGTATTCTCCACTGTGATCAGAGCTGATTTTTGAGATGCTGTAGATTCTTCCAGATCCTACAATCTTTCTTCCCTTAAACCATCTGATTTCTGCAGGAGGGTTTGAATCACTGCTGCAGATCAGAGTCACTGAATCTCCCTCCACTATTTCACCAGATGAACTGATGGACACTGATACAATCTTTGGTGGATCTAAAGAGGGCACAGTTTAAATAATCTTTTTTGAACACAATATCCAGTTGGTGGTTTTGTGTGTGCACTGTTAAAAATCGCTGTAAAAAAACAATCAAATTTCGACAGTAACATACTGTTTTTCATTAAAACAGTGCATTCTGGGTAATATTCATCGTTTTCAAGAAGGTAGCCTGCTGCTATATATCGTAAATTAACAACGTTCAAAGTCGACACTCAGCGGCTGTGTTTCAACACCCTCATTCACTATTCCCTACATGAGTTTACTAATATAGTCCACCTGACAGAGAGATTGAAAATTAATGAGTGAATTCAGACACTGATCAACAGCTGCTGTTAACAAGCAGAATCACTGAAGAAATGAGAAACAAAACAAACACAAGAGCTACAACTGACTTCAGCCACAGCCTTAGATGAAATCAACTGAAGATTTATACAATCAACAGCTTTACCAACTTCACTCATTACTAACCAGACTGACTTTATTTCTTTCCGATCAGAGATCAAAAGATCTTATTGAGAATTACAGAGATGAAGATGATAATGTTAGTTTCGTTTAGTGTCACCATTGTGGAGATCAGTGTTTGCTTTAGTTGGGCTCCTGACCCTTGACTTTTGTACTTTAAATTTTGTTTCATTGCTGTATTTGTATCTTTGTGGTACATCTGTTACAGCAATGTTAATTTTGATAATAAAGTGATTATGGCTGTTTCTGTCAGGCATGATCTACTAGACTGACTTTAAGTGTTGCTATAGTAGTCAAATATTAGTTTGGTGTTGAAATATTTGAGTGAATTACACAAATGTTTTTGTTTCTTTAATTTTATGAGAATGAACCGTAATGAGATAATCTGAACATATTTTTTAACAACAGTTTGAGTTTTAAATATTTTGGGAAGCGGTGTCCGCAATACTCAAAGAGAGAAATCAACAATCAGCATATGAATCTCAACAATGGTGATAATCAAAAGGTTTATGATGCAATGCATGCTGGGTACCAGCACAGGATAAAACTCATCCATGACTCCCAGCATGCATTGCGGCGTGAATAAATTATGATGCTGAATTGTTCACTTGTTTTCTTGAATTGTTATGTGCTTATAATTTTGATTTTGTCTTAAGTTTTAGTAGCATATTTTGTGAAGTTCAGAACTTATCTGTTTATTTATTTTGTGGATTGTCACCATTGTTGTGATTCATACGCTGATTATTGATGTTTCTGTCTAAATTTCAGCAAAGGTTTTTTTTATGAGTGAAATTTTCTTAACAGTCTTAACTTAAGGCACAGCAGTGTTTCTTTTTTTGCTGTAGTATCAGTAAGAGAAGGGATTGGGATTGGATCAGAAATAATAGAGTGTTTGTTGTTGTCAATCTATGAACAACAATACCAGATTTTTTTTCCTTCTGTTGACTTTTTTTCCGCTATAACAGGTTCCAAAAATGCATTGTTACAGCATGTAAAAAAAAAACGAAGTTGTTGAAAAGTCACGTTCAAGAGCCCAACTAAAGTAAACACTGATCTCCATCATGGTAGTGAAAAAAAAAAAAAAAAAAAAAAACACCTAAACCTATTTAACTCTCAATAAGATGTTCTGTAGACATCCGACAGAAATAAAGTCAGTCTGGTCAGTAATGTGAATCTGGTGAAGCTGTTATAGGAGTTGTTTAATCAGATCTTGAGAGATTTTATGAATTATTTTATTTCAGTTGATTTCATCTAAGGCAGTGGCTCAAGTCAGTTGTATTCCTTGTGTTTCTTTTTCCTTTAGTAATTCTGTTTGTTAATAGCAGGTGTTCATCACTAATGCTCAATCATCAATTAATCACAGAATCATCTCATTAACTTCACTGATTCAGTGTTACTCAAACACTCTGTAGTGTGTACACATTATAAGTGTTCATTTAAAACTGAGGATTTTGTTGTGGGGTTTAAAGGGTTAAAGATTTAAGAGGAAGAAAAAACAGCATGAAACATAATTTAACAGTAATAAACTGTAATTAATTTACAGGAAACAAACTGTAGAAAAACAGTTATTTACTGGCACCCCTGCTGCCAGTAAATAACTGTTTTTCTACTGTTTCTTGCCGTAAATTAATGGTTGCCAGCAAAAAAAGTGTTTTTCTACAGTTTGTTGCCGTTAAGTCAAGGAAAAAACAGTAATATACTGTAAAATGTAAATGTCAGATTTAACAAATGAAAAAAAAAAAAGAAAAAAAAAAACTAAAATATTTGTGAACATCCATAGAAAAAAAAGGTATGCAAAGTCATACACTGATAATGAGAGTAAATACTGAACTCGACTGTATTAATGTGTGTTTGCACAAGAGAGATCTGTTAGTTTAATGTAGTTTTGTGGTTCACCATTGTGCTGGAGAGTAGAGCCTGTGCTTCAGTCAATGATGAGCCACAAATTCTGATCTTCTGCTGCTTTATATAAAGACAGTAAATGTGGAGTCGCTGATACAGTGATGATCTCTGTGTTAAGTACTTCAGCACATACATGTGTGGTGTAGATGACAATGAGCTGCAGTGATTTGAGTTAAAGTCATGCATTTAGTTTCTTTACTACTACACATTAAGTGTTTGCATTTTTATATTAAGAAATATTCCTTCTCAGTGGACTCAAATGAAATATGTTCATAGTACTAACATCGTAGGAATGCTAGCTTTTAAACTTGAACTGTTTGAAGCAGTGGGAGTGGAGTTAATTTCCATGGTAGAATTTACGGTAAAATATTGTAAAAAAAAAAAAAAGAGTGGTAAATTAATGGTTGAAAACTGTAAATTAACAGTACTTTACTGGCACCCCTGCTGTCAATAAATTACTGTTATTTAACGGCACAATTTTTACAGTGTGTGTGTGTGTGTGTGTGTGTGTGTGTGTTTAAGTACTAATGAATCCATACTCACACATGACATTGAGCTGAACAGCAGGAGAGATGTAAGTGTGTTCCTGTAGAGCACAGCTGTATCTGCCTGCATCCTCTCTTCTGACTGACTGCAGCAGGAGTTTATTGTTTCTGTCTCTTCTCTCAGTTAATGGCTGTGAGTTTCTGTACCAGATGAATGTTGCTCTGTCAGTCAGAGCGCAGCTGCTGTTACATGTCAGACTGACTGAATCTCCCTCTGTCACTGTCTCAGGAGACTCCACCTGAAGATCTGAACACAACACACACATTATATCTAGTGCTGCTGTCATACACTGATTATTATTCAACATAATGCACAGAAGAAGAGTGAAACCTCATCAAAGTCACCTGTGACAGTAAGAGAGACTCCTGGATCACTTGTCTGTCCCTGGCTTTCATCATCATCAGTGATGAATCTGAAATAGTACATGTGTGAATCCTTCTGTGTCACATGACTCAGTCTGATGGTGCAGTTCTTCTGTTTATCTCCCAAATACTGAAGCCTCTGACTGTATTCAGGGTCCTCAGACAGATCTGTATGTTCCACTTCTTCTTCACTTGATTCTTTATTTCCATCTTTAAAAAGTGTTTTGGTCCAGAACACTTTCTTGATCTCATCTCCAGTAGGGTATGTATAAGTGCAGTAGAATGTCACTGATGAGTTCTTTAGTGCACAGATGTGTGAATGTCTGTAATTCACACCCCAACCAGCACTAGAAACCCCTGAAACAAATAATTCATAAAGAGCACAGCTTATATTAATTTAAGGCTTTAATATATAATCAAAATATATAATTTAATGTGTATTTTATCCTCAGGTTCACATGAAATACTTGAAAAAAGAAAAAAAGAAAAAAAAGAAATGTATATATATATATATATATATATATATATATATATATATATATATATATATATATATATATATATATCTATATATATTTTTTTTTTAAATCAATGATTGCAAAATGAATCTACGCAATGTCTACAGAGTGAGCAGTTGCAGTGACTCACCATGAATCATGAGCAGGAAGATCAAAATAGTAGCAGCCATTCCGACAATTTTCAGCAATACAACTGCAACAAATATGCAGTAGAAATTTAAAATTAGATCATTTATGGCATAATTTCCATCATGGCTGGAAAAACCGTTTGTGTTCAGGAAGGATCAACCCAGCCGCCTGTATCCATTAAATTTCGGACGATAAAATGTATACGTTACTTTAAATACAGGCACTTTTATTTTTTCTGGATCTTCAATCATAGAGAATGAAAATATAAACATTACGTTTTTTATGTTTACAACTTTAATAAACTAACCAAACATGCCCCTGGAGCACAAAACCAGTCTTAAGTCTCTGGGGTATATTTTTAGCAAAAGCCAAAAAAAAAAAAAAACAATGTATCGGTCAAAATTATTGATTTTTCATTCATGCCAAAAATCATTAGGATATTAAGTAAAGATCATGTTCCATTAAAATATATTGTACATTTCCTACCATATATATATTAAAGCTAAATTTTTGATTAGTAATATGCATAGCTAAGAACTTAATTTGGACAATTTTAAAGGTGATTTATAGTAACTAATATTTAGATATTTTTTGCACCA
Organism: Carassius auratus; assembly: GCF_003368295.1. Lineage (NCBI taxonomy): Eukaryota > Metazoa > Chordata > Actinopteri > Cypriniformes > Cyprinidae > Carassius > Carassius auratus. Next base: position 102,758 of record NW_020529076.1, read on the forward strand.
TCATATTCTAGATTCTAAAATAGTTGTATCTCGAGCCTAATAATGTCCTCCTAACACACCATCTAAATGTCAAACAATTGACACTTAAGACTAATTTTGTGGTCCAGGGCCACAAATAGTGAAGTAAATATTTGCCATCAATCAAGAAGTGAACAATGATCAGTTAATTTATTTTTTTATGCTTTTTTATCATTTACATTTCATCTTGACTGAAGATTTTACCTACATAAAACCTGGCTCAGACACTGATTTTTACTGGATAATTGTACAGTATCATACGAACAACTGATAATGTGGTTGAAAAAAATAACAAAAACAGAGACTTTGGGACCAAAAAAAACAACAACAACAACATATACATATCAAAAGTCTGTCTTACCGTGCTCCAGCCTGAATGATAAATAATGAGATCAGGACACACACACACACACAGTCTGCATCACATCATGGTAAACCAGTATGATTTAACTTCCTCTTTCCGAGTAAGTCCCTTGGTTTGTGGCATAAAAAAAAAAAAAAAAAAAAAACACCTTTCAAGGAGATCTTCTTTTAGGCAAATGGACAGACAGACAGACATATAGACAGAAAGATAGATCTGAACATCTGCCGATGATGGTGTTTGCGTTTAAGCCCCGCCCTCAGCAGATACTTCAGTCTGATGACTTTTGGGACTTCATCCCACACACCTGAGAGCATCATTCACCTGTGGACAGGTAAGACTGCTTTCATCTGTTCTTTCACACACAGAACATAACAGAGATATTATATGACTTTGCTATCAAGCAAACAATGATGAGGTTTTCAGGGTTAAAACTACTGAACTGTTTAGTTTCAATAGTTATAGAATACATTCAAGTTCATTCATGTTTATACAACCAAACTAACATAAAGCAAGATAGATAAATAGTTTTGTTAATGTAAAATCTCAATAACACTGATTGCTTCTCTCTTACACACACAGAGAAGTCAGAGAAACCGGTTTATAGAGAATAGTAACAAAATAATTTGACCAAATGACCACCTCTAGTGAACTTCATCACATTTAGAGGAACCAAACCGTCCTGATGACTTCAGAATCGCCTCCGTTAGTCAAATATATCTCAGAAGCAGATGAAGTTGTATTTACTCATTGCAGTGTCTTTCAGCAGCTGTCCATTAATCATTAGTTAGCGACCATCAGCAGCTCTTTAGACACAGGTTTATATTATCTATGCATAGTGCATGCTTAGCCTCCTTTTTTTTTGTGGTGCACTTCTATACAGTTCTGTCATTATTTCAGAGAAGCAGACAATAAAACAGCTACACTTTTAATGAGCATGGAGTACAAGTCAACATGGCAATGAATGCTGTTAAAAGCCAAGCCACTTCCATGGTACCTAAAACCCAGGATTGGTGCAAACTTAACTGAAACTTACCTTGCTAGCCAGCTGAAAGTGAAAGTCTTGACATTTGCCAAGTACTGTAACCCATACTCAGAATTGGTGCTTTGCATTTAACCCATCCAAGTGCACACACACAGCAGTACAACAAGTACAACTCTCTAACTATTAGGCCACAACTGCCACAGATTGCCCAGCTAATCCAGCAATCATGCACTGAAAAATATGTTTCATTAATCCAATTAAAAAAAGAAAAATGATATCTATATTTTATAACTTGAGCCAATGAAAAATAAACAACTTGGCCTTTACAATATTTTCTATGCCTACGAAAACTATTTTATAAAACTTAGCACAAAATTATATTTTTCTTGTTGGAGAAAGTCAATTAATTTAAATTCTATTTTTCAGTCGGTTCATCCATTACAAAGTTTTAGCTCAAGCTCTAGATGGGTTAGATGTGGATTCTTACTGGAGTCTGTCTTGTCAGCTGCATCCTAACAAAGTAATAAACAGATTGATAAAGACATTATCAAGTCAGTTAGATAATGCTGTTGTCAAATACTAAAAATCATATGCTGTGTTCACACCATGTTCAACTTGTTCGATCTGTTCATGTCCTTGGACCGGGAACTGTGCATTTCTATGGCAACACTTTCGATGCCTAAATTAATCTGCAGCAGTCTGGTACAGTCACGTGATTCAAGTAGAACAACTTTTCTCTGAAGATCAAACATTAAAGTTACAGTCTTTATGAGGTAATCTGATTTAAGGGTTTCCATTGAATTGTGCAGTGTAGCTGTCAATAAAGTGATGCTCCTCAGAACAGGTCTCAGTTAACCCACATGACATACAGCTGATCTGGAGCTGAGCCTGATAATGAACGAAAGATTGACTAATCGGTTTTAGGATCACCAGTAGTTCTTTCGGACAGTTCGATTCAATAAACCGGTTGAAGAAAACGGTTCACCGGTTCTTTTGCGTTCGATGTAATGAGATCATTGGCGATGATTGCCCTTGATTCAAGCCTTCGGTTTACCCGCACCCATAACATTAGCACAGAATCAGTTCAGAATCAATCACCAAAAGAATCAGTTCGGTTCAGACGCTCTGTGTGTCGGTCTGCTTCACGCTGAATCACACATGCACAGTATCATCAGCTCCTCGGTTCTTGAATTTGGCCCCTGGACTTCCCACCTCTGCTCATAACTGTTAGTTTTAAAACTTAAATTGTTTAAGGCAATCGGTTTCCTCAAACGGTTTGAGTTAACATAACTTGTCAGGTTTTCGTGAGGCTGTGAAAGTGAAAGTGAAAGTGACATTCAGCCAAGTATGGTGACCCATACTCAGAATTTGTGCTCTGCATTTAACCCATCCAAAATGCACACACACAGAGCAGTGAACACACACACACACTGTGAGCACACACCCAGAGCAGTGGGCAGCCATTTATGCTGCAGCGCCCGGGGAGCAGTTGGGGGTTCGATGCCTTGCTCAAGGGCACCTAAGTCGTGGTATTGAAGGTGGAGAGAGAGCTGTTCATGCACTACCCCCACCCACAATTCCTGCCAGCCCGAGACTCGAACTCACAACCCTTCGATTGGGAGTCCAACCCTCTAACCATTAGGCCACGACTTCCCCCACTGTGTCTGAAGTCAGCTGAAGTTCCTTTCTCTCTTTTCTTCATTAATTCTGTTTTGTTAACAGCAGGTGTTCATCACTAATGCTCAATTATCACTCATTTAATCACTTCATTATTTAATTGCAATGTACATTTTCTTTCAGTGAACTCAACTGAATTAAGTTCAGAGTACTTAAATGGTTTAAGGCAATCGGTTTCCTCAAACGGTTTGAGTACACTAATTTGTCAGGTTTTTAAGGATATCTGTTTACTCAAACGGTTTGAGTTAAGTTTCTTGTCGGGCTTTACAGTGTTATTGTCTTGTCAAGATACAAATTAAAACAATATTGATACATCTTTTTCATTTCCTTTCTCATACTGTAATGACTTGAAATAATCAAATTTTCAAAAAAATATATAAAATTCATAATTTTTCTATCTTTCTTTAATCTTCTGTGCATTATAATGAAGCCTTTGTAAAACTGTACAGCGCTTTTAGCTTTTTAAACAACATACTCCGTCCTACACCAACTATTGGATTTCTTTTCATGTATGTCTATGAATCTGCAGGCTGCAGCTGGGTGCTTCTCAAATCACTGAACTCATTTAGAGTATTTTCTCTGAGTTATTATCCCTTTATTGGTTGTAAATGTTTATACATTTTGTAAGGGTCTTTAGAATTTTTTTTTTTTTTTTTTAAGGAATCTTTTCTTTAGGAACACACAGACATCAAGAATCAGCTTATGAATCTCAACAACTGTGATAAACAGCATATTCAGATAAACAGATCACCTCTGAACATCATAAATCAAGCTACTAAAGTGTCACATAAAAACAGCAAAAATAAAAGAAAATAGTAAGAATAAAAGTAGTTACAAAGACAATTCATAATTTATTCATGTCGCAATGCATGATGAGAGGCATGGATGAGTTTTTATTGGCTACAACATGCTTTTGTGATGCTCACGCTGATTCTTGATGTCTGTGTGTCTAAATTAAGAATTCTTTATTCATTGGATAATAAGAATTTCAAATGGGGGGAATATCATTATGAAATAAATGTTTTTCTCTAATACACATTGGCCACAATTAACGGCCCCCTTTTATTCTATACTTTTTGAATCCTCCTTTTGACAGTTTAACAGGTCAAAATTTTCTCCTATAATGCCTGATAAGGTTAGAGAACACCGGGCAAGAGATGAGAGACCATTCCTTCATCCAGAATCACTCCAGACCCTTTAGATTCCCAGCTCCATGTTGGTGCTTCTTCTCTTCAGTTCACTCCTCTCATTTTCTGTAGGGTTCAGGTCAGAGGACTGGAATGGCTATAGCAGAAGCTTGGTTTTGTGCTCAGTGACCCACTTCTGTGTTGTTTTTGAGGTTTGTTTTTGGATTACTGTTGGAAGATCTAAACATGGCCCATTATAAGAGTCTGTCTCTTACTGATTTTTTATCTGTTGGTATTTGATAGAATCAAAAATGACATGTGTCTAAACAAGATGTCTAGGACCTCCATGACAAATATAGGCCCACAACATAAAAAATACAGCAGTATATTTCATTGTACACATGGGGTACTTTTATCTCTATGTTCACCAAACCCATCTTGAGTGTTTGCTTCTAAAAAGCATTTTTTTTAGTTTTATCTCACCATAGAAGCAAGTCCCATTTGAAGTTCCAGTCGTGTCTGATAACTGAATATGCAGGAGTTTGTTTTTGGATGAGCTAGGATAATTTTTCTTGAAACCCTCCTAAACAACATGTGGTGATGTAGGTGCTGTTTAACATTTTTTTGTGTGTATTTTTTTTTTTTTTTTTTTTTTTTTTAGATTCCTGAACCTGAGACTCAACTATTCTCTGCAATTCTGCAATTGTGATTGGAAGGAATGACTTGGTTCCTCCTCTGGTGAAATCAGCTGCTGAGTTCATCGGTGGAGCAAAAATATGGCAGGAACTTTACTTACTGACCCCTGGACTTTACACCTCTGTCTGTAATATATCTGCTTGTTTTACATTTGTTGGCCACCAGATGGTATTGTGAGCAAATTAAGTTTCCAGAAATTAACCCTTTTGTGAACCACTTGGCTCATGAGGCTTCATCTTGCCATCACTATTTCCAGCCAAGAGTTTTACAAAAGGGTTCATTTTTGGAGGCTTCATTTGCTCACAATACCACCTGGTGGTCAAAGAGGGACCAACCAATATGCAGATATATTACAGACTGTAATATATCTGCTTGTTTTACACTCTTTGGCCACTAATTGACAATGTTGTGATAAGTAGGCTATACCAACTTTGTAACTCGTTACACACCGGACACAGCAGATGTGTGTAGCGAATACAGGAAGGTATAAATCAAGAAGGTATCAGGATTATGCGTTATTTTACATTTTTATTTTTTGATTAATCACTTGGATTAATCATTCATTTTGAATGCACTAATGTTTATTGTAAATAGACAACCATATAAGGGTAACTGTTACTAAGCCTGCCCTGGGTACAAAAATGTCCTTGTCCTTTGCCCTCGCAGATTCCTGCGGCTAAGCTTGGATGTACATTTACATTCCATTAAAGGTTATTGATGAAGTTTGACTTTTTGCACCATAACAATACTTATAGGCAACTAGTCATCATATCTCTAGTTCTTTAATGTATTTGCATTGTACTAAAGTGCGTTCATTTTCAATGGGCATATATGCGGCTGAAACAGGTAACCTTGTGCATCCCAAATTTTTCAAAATGGACATTTTAAAATAACATTATAGTCATTATGGCCTATGGCCTTTAGAAAAAAAATGTTTTTTTGAGGAGGTGGGGTAGTGCACAATAGGCCCCAGTCGTGCGGCCCAAGCTTTTGTTCTCAATGGATTTTTTTTTTCATACATTACTTTTACTTTTATACTTTAAGTTGTTTTGAAACCAGTACTTTTACACTTTTACTTGAGTAAAAAGCTTGAGTTTATACTTCAACTTCTTCAAAAGTCTTTTTAAACCCTAGTATATATACTTCTACTTGAGTAATGAATGTAAATACTTTTGACACCAGTGATATTAAGTCAGTCCACATGCCTTGTGAATGGCACTTATGGAATAAATAAAGTGTCTGAAATGGAAACTGAAATATTAACCATATATTATTCACATATTAATATTAACAGATTAACTGTTAATGTGTTCTGAAGAGTCTGATGTCCAGCAGGTGTTAAATTGATTTCACATGATTAACACAGTATTTTAAAATGCCCATGCAGACAGAAATGTTTCTTACTTTCCGTGGGTGCTGCCCACACAAGAAGCTATAGACATCATACAATGATCCAAAGGCATTTATTTATAATTAAATATAAAATGCTTAAAAAAAAGAAAGATTGATCATTGAATCACAGATTGACATTTTCACAGTTTTACTTGTTTTTGCATTGCAAAGATATAAAGGAAACAAAAAATTATAAAACTGGGTTCCTGGAAACATGTTCAGAAGAATTTAAAACGTATATTGAGTAAGATTATATTTCATCACATTGACCACAGGCAGACAGCTTATTCTTCAACACTCTTGAGAGAAAAAAGGACAAAAGAGAACTGACAGGATCTAGTGGGCAGCAGAGGTGGGTGGCACAGGAAATAACCCCATCCAGAATACCAACCTCTGCAATGAATCAGAGCCCACTGACAGTGTCTCAACATATGTCACTAATCAGAATCTTCAAAACTATGCCTGTGTTTGTAATGACAGTCAGAGAGTATTATAGTATTTATGGTAATGCATGAACTGTGAAATTCCTGTCAGTGTTGTGTGTGACTAATACAGTTGATACAAGATGTTTTGGTTGCTGCTGCATACCTGTTAAATAAACGAACAAGAGTCAGAACAAGGAACCGCATGTATCGTCTTTTGAGTTAATGTCATCTTGATATTACAGTGTTTTCCTCAGCTCTACAGCACCACACATTTAATTTATGCATTTAGCAGACGCTTTTATCCAAAGCGACTTACAGTGCATTCAGGCTATCAATTTTTACATATCATTTATCAAATGTGATTCTAGTGATGACCTAACACTGAAAAAAAATAATACATTTAAATAATAAATACAAATTGCTTTCTCACGTCTGGTGTTGACAGCCTCAGACTACATCTACATTGATCCAGATAAATTTATAAACACCATTTTCATTTAAAAATGTCCAAACTAGTGTTTTCAAGAGATTTCTCAAAGTTTCTCTTGCACACTGGAAGTAAGTAAAGCAACTAGCTACTGGAAATATATACACTGATTCTCTGCTGTAAGTATTTAAGACATACTGTTGCAGCACAAATACCAATAACTCATATAATCCATAATAGAACAGAAGGAAAAGACTATTTAATATCCATTGACTACTGATGATAAATTGAGGTGACCTCTGGATCGTATACTTACTGTCTGATTCTGATATTCAGAAGAGCCCAACTGATGAACAGCAGCTCTGGGATGGACAGACTATGTGAAAGACAAATTGATTATTTAATAGATTAAATCACTTTTTAATGCACAAATTATTTTGCACATGCATGATTGTGCTGTAGTTTTTGAGATTTTACTTACTGTGAGTGTGTTGTACACATCAGAAGAACTGGACTTGAGATCTAGAGTCATATATGTGCTTATACTGGGATCATTGTTCTACACGGAATGAGGGAGAATATATATACATATTGTTTTTTTATTTTTATTTTGGTGAGTGTGTATGTGTGTGTGTGTGTGTGTGGTGCATTAATCATCTCACCTCATACTCGTGTACAGCAAATTTTCTGTTCATGCTTTTCCTCTGACTGTCATAAAGGAAACAAACAGTTAATGGTTTCATAAATATATAATTTGTAATCAAATATCCTTCTGCATTAGTTTGAAAGTAAATAATGTTTATATACTCCTCATTATGTTATTTACATTATACATATTATAATGATGATGATGAATACTCATCCAGATGCCACTGTGATCACAAACACTAGATTCCCAGCAGCACCATGATGAACTGAAAGAGGAAGATCATCATAATTAACAAACTGATGAAAGATGTGAAGATACATGAGTGTGTTAAAGGAGTCATATTATATGATTTTAAGTTTTCATTTCTCTTGGGAGTGTTAGAAGCTGTTTGTGAAAACATAAGATCCCTAAAGTTGCAAAGACTAAAGTCAAAAACCCAAAGAGATATTCTTTATAAATTTAAGACTCGTCCATGCTTTCCTAAAATGCCTCACGCCCCACATTTCTACATCACTGTGTGGGTAGATTTGCATAACATTGCCCAAATATTTACGTAAAGAAGGAGTAACTTTGATTCTCTGTAGTATTGTTGTCGTGGAAATGCTGTGTTTCGTTATGAAAGTGAAACTTGGTTTAGGCTTCCAAAAGAGTACACAACTAGAAATCATTGGTTAAGTTGTATTTACAACACTGTTCCTGAACAGTTCAAATCAAATATACATGTGTGTGTGGAGCACATTTTACAGAGGACTGTTTCCTGAACCTGGAGAGTATACACTGTAAAAAGTGATGCTCTATATTTGCTCAATAAAATTGTGGCAACAGATTACAAGCAATATTATTAATTCAATTTAACACATTAGAATTAATTAGAATTAATCAAATGAGATGCTTAAAAGCAATCATTCAAAATGAGTAAAATAACATGAAGAAAGAAAATAAGTAAAATGTATACAAAAATATTGGTTATGTTAGACAAGACGAGAAGCACCTGGCTGCAGTCTGCATATAGAGGCGGAGTTGCACGTCAACCCACCACATACCTACTCTGATTGGTTCGATTTTCTTTCATAGGCATACATGATAGGAAATGTGTGCGTAGTTGAAGTATACTGTTAAAAATAATATACTATATTTAATTAATACAATTGTGGCAACAGATTACAAGCAATATTATTAATAAAATAGATTTAATACATTATAATTCATTAGAATTAATCAAATGAGATGTTTAACCATTCAAAATGAGTCAAATAGCACAAAAAATAAAGGTACAATTAAAAAAAATATATATTATTTGAGAAAAGGAAACGAAACACTATTCTAATGAATACTATGTTATGCATACCAGGCCAGTAGTTGGTGACTAAGAAACACAGCGCAAAAATGTAATTCACAAATTCATGTTTTTGTTGATTAAATGAAGATGATAAAGCCATTGTGTTCAAAAGGTTATGTTTTCAAGCCCCCAAAACAGAGGTTTTGAAGAAACCTGATGTTAACAAATAGAATCACTGAAGGAGAATAATCTAATTACCATTATTGTGGTCAGTGTTTGCTGTAGTTGGGCTCTTGACCCTTAAAATTCTAAACAAGCTAATAAAAAGTAAGATCAGGGGGTGTTTGTTTGTTTTTATATTATTTGATCTGAATTTCTGAGTTGGTTGTGTTTTACCTACAACAGACATCCTAGGGTTGTACAGTTTAAGGTCAGAGTTCTTAAACTCTTGGTTTTACATGAAATTCCAGGTGTTCTATTGTTGAATTATAGGGGCTGCTTTAATGAATCTTAATTTATCTCAGAGAACAGGCTGTGTTTATAACACTCAGGTCAAACGATAATTATGTAAAACCAAAACAAACACCACCTTAACATCTCTTCTAGTGATGTGTCGTTCTTGAACGATTCATTCATTATGTGACTCGGAAAGAACGATTCGTCTCGGGGGTTGATTCGTTCAGTCGCGCATGCACAATGTTCTATAGGTTATGTTCATCAAATAGTAATTCACATGTGTCAGTAAATGCTGTCTTGAGCCGGAGAGAGAAATGATTAGTTCACAGTTCGGGTCTATCGGGTTTTTGACTTGTTCCTCTATCACGTGATAGCCCCATACGCTAAACACAAGGGCTGCATCCGAAAACTTAGGCAGGTGACTTGCTGCCTTGCTGTCTAATCAGGCAATGACTTTGCAGGCAGCATTTTTGCACAAAGGCACCTCATGAAACGGATTTCGGACAGGCTTCTGAGGAAGCGTAATGGTTTAATGATCTACAGTAAAATATAGAGAGCTTTGGTGATAACTAGGTGTATATTTCATTACTGCAATATTAATTTCTCGCTAGAAATGGCATAACAAGTGAAAAACGTTGATCAGCAACATACATTTACACACAAACTGACCACCGAAGGCAACTTTCAGACGGCAGTTTTATTTTTTGGCTTAACTCTCACGGAATGGAACGCACAGGATTTGGGGATATTAAAAGCAGCGAAGGATACATCTATGATGCCTTCAGAAATCGGCCAGATGAAGGCATCTAGTGAAGCTAACTTTTAATTCGGACGTGCCTTGATGCCTTCCTACCTTGGAATGCATCCTCCGAAGGCAGTATTATTCAGTTTTCATATGCAGCCAATGCTGCAGGAAAGATAATTGATTAGTTCACAGTTCGGATCCATCTGGTTTTTGACTCGTTCCTTAATCATGTGACAGCCCCATACGCTAACCCAATGCAGTCTGAGCCGGAAAGAGAATTGATTAGTTCATTTCATGAGTCTTTTCGGTTCAAGTCATTCCTTAATCACGTGAAAGACCCATACGCTAAAGCCAATGCAGTATTGAGCCGGAAAGAGAATAGATCAGTTCAATTTTCGGGTCTTCGGGTTGTTCATTTTTTTGTCACATGATGTGACAACACTGGGCTAGAGTAATTAGTTAATTTACAACCTTCCTTAAAATGGTTGAATGGTACTTATAGTACTATATAATAAACATTATATATATATATATATTTTTTTTTTTTTTTTTTTTTTCAATATAATTATTGGTTATGCTTTAAACGTTGTCCATATGATGGCAAAATCACTTTGATGAAGAGTAGTGATGGCAAGATGAAGCCTCATGAAACATTAAGATTTTTTAGCCAAGTGGTTCACAAAAGGGTTAATTTCTAGAAACATAATTTGCTCACAATACCACCTGGTGGCCAGCGAGTGTAAAACAAGAATATATATTACAGACAGAGGTGTAATGTCCAGGGGTCAGAAAGTAAAAGACCTGCCATGTTTTTGTTCCACCCATGAACTCAGCATCTGATTTCACCAGAGGAGGAACCAAGTCATTCCTTTCAAGTCACAAACTAGTATCACGCCAAATCCCAAGTTCTCAAAGAGTTTAAGTTAATGAGATAATTAAGAGACTAATTAAATGATGATTGTGCATTAGCGATGAACACCTGCCATTATTTTGCGTTACAGAGGATCAGATGATGATGTTTTATTGGTTAAAATGATGCCACCATCATGGAGATCAGTGTTTCAGTGTGGAGATCAAGTTGGGCTCTTGACCTTTGGCATCTTGTGTTAGATATTTATCTGTAAAAGTACACATGCTGTTATAAAGCAATGCAATCAGTGCTGTGCAGAAAACTGCTACTAGCTGGTTTTACATGATGAAATAATTATTAGGCATCAGTCTGTTAATTTCCAAAACTATTTTATTTCACTTAACATATGTTCTGTTTTTAAATAACCTACCTTGTGGAACTGCCACATGCAAATGAACTGTTTGCTTAATAGTTATAATGAATTTGAAATGTAGTATAAAGACAGACACAGACATCATGACCCATCATATGAATCTCAACAATGGTGACAACAAAATGCTGCATGCTGGGTTATACCATAGTAAAAACTCCCATCATGCACTGTAGCATGAATAATTATTTTCACCACTGTTCAAGATCATATGATAAGTGCTCATGTCTAAAATCCTGAGCCTGTACAACTTCCCCCCCCCAATATTTAAGCGTTACAATAATATTTAATCTGACTTTTTTGTAGTTCAGTAATAGCTGAACATAATTTAACAAACCAAAGAGAGACACCTTCATGATGTTCATTACAATGTTTTAGAAGAAAAGAGAACAATTACATTTACTATTTCCAGCTTTTAATTAAGCAGTGTGTTAATGTTTACTATGTAACACAACCGCAAGTGTTTAAAATCAAATTACTTTGAATTATTAAAAGGGTCAAGAACCCAACTAAAGAAAACACTGATCTCCATGATGGTGGTGGTATCATTTTAACCAATAAATCATCCGATCCTCTGTAATTCTCAATAACAGCAAGTGTTAATCACTAATGCACAATAATCATTTAATTAGTTACTTAATTATCTCATTAACTTTAACTCTTTGAGGACTTTGGATTTAACTTGAGACTCGTTTGTGACTTGAAAAAAATCTTGGTTCCTCTGATGAAATCAGCTGCTGAGTTCATGAGTGGAATGAAAATATGGCAGGACTTTTTCTTTCTGACCCCTGGACTTTACACCTCTGTCTGTAATATATCTGCTTGATTTACACTTGTTGGCCACCATGTGGTATTGTGAGCAAATTAAGTTTCCAGAAATTAACCCTTTTGTGAACCACTTGGTTGAAAAGCATAAAGTTATCTTGCCATCACTAATGAAGATATTTTCTAATCTTCAAAAATGACCTTGTTGTATGATTTATGTATTTTGAGTTCACCCTTCAGATTAGACTACATAACTGCAGTGTTACTTGTTTAGGATTCAAAATGTTATTTGCTTTTAATTTATGTCATTATGTCCTTTTTGAGCAATCTTCTTGTACATATATTAGAACGAAATGGCAAGTTTTCCTAGGAAAAGCAATTATTATACCAGGAAACTCAAAATTGGTTTAAAAATGAACAAACTATGCTATAAATACTTTGTATTTTAGGCTTGGATTATTATATTATTATATATCTTAGTTTTATTTACTGATAGACAGTCAAAAAGACAAATTCATCAATATTTTATTTATAACAGGGCTTTATTTATTTATAAAATAATAACACACCACAGATCCTGAAGAAACAGTAACAAAAACACAGTGACAGAAATGTCAGAACTAGCGAATGGGTCTGTCACGTGTTTAAGGAACGACTCGACCTGAAGATTCATGAGATGAACTAATAAATTCTCTTTCCGGCTAAGACTGCACTGGTTAAGCGTAGTGATGGCAAGATGAAGCCTCATGAAGCACTAAGATTTTCAGCCAAGTGGTTCACAAAAGGGTTAATTTCTGGAAACTTAATTTGTTCACAATACCACCTGGTGGTCAATGAGTGTAAAACAAGAAGATATATTACAAGCAGAGGTGTAATGTCCAGGGGTCAGAAAGTAAAATTCCTGCCATACTTTAGTTCCACCCATGAACTCAGAATCTGATTTCATCAGAGGAACCAAGTCATCCCTTTCAGGTCAAAAACAAGTCTCATGTCAAATCCCAAGTCATCAAAGAGTTAAAGTCAATGAGATACTTAAGATACTAATTAAATTATTATTGTGCATTAGTGATGAACACCTGCTGTTATTGGAAATTACAGAGGATCAGATGTCAATGTTTCATTGGTTAAAATGATCACCATCACGGAGATTAGTGTTTACTTCAGTTGGTCTCTTGACCTTTGGCTTCTTGTGTCAGATGTTTCTCTGTAAAAGTGCACATGCTGTTATTAAGTAGTGCAATTAGTGCTGCGCAGAAAACTGCTTCTAGCTGGTTTTACATGATGAAGTGATTATTAGGCATCAGTCTGTTTATTTCCAAAACAGTTATATTTCTTTTAACATATGTTCAGTTTTTAAATAACTATAAACTATATGTAAAAAGTGTAATATAAATACACTTTTTGTGTAAATTGTACTTATTTTTTTTTTTCATGTAATTCTACTCATTTTGAATGTTTGCTTGTAAGCATCTAATTTGATTATTTCTAATTAATTCTAATGTGTTAAATGTAATCAATATTGGATATACAATTTGAAACAATTTTATTGAGTAAATAAAGTTAATATTTTTTTACAGTTTAGACTACAATTCTGTCTGTTCTGACTCACAGCCTGTAAGTATGTTTCCATATTTAAATAATTTGTGAGTTTTGAGCAGTGTGGAGTAACACTTGTTGTTTGTCGCTGCTCAGATCACAAATGCAGACAGAGTTTTATGTTTACACGGCACATTACACAACGCAATGTGTAAAAAGACAGTAAAAGTCATTATAATTAGTAATTATGTCCCCACTGGATGCAACAAATGCCTTGTTTTTAATGGGTTTCATTGGTTTTGTCTCCTCGCACTGGGACACAGCATCACAGTATGGTAAGGGGCATAACATTTCCATCACATGCTTGAGGCATTCAGCCAATCACTGGATAGCTGGTCAATTTGAGCACACCTCGCTTTTCAGAACGATGAGCCTTGTAAAAATCAAGTTTCAGAAAGGTGGGGCATTGAGGAGCAACAATGATATACATTAATGCACAGGAAAATAGTGTGTTTTCGAACCTTAAACCACATACACACATTGCATTACACCAAATACAAATAATTTTATTTTTAGCAATGTCATATGACCCCTTTAATTAAACCTTCACCTGTGACCGTAACAGCATCTGATCTCTGAGATCCATGTTGATTGTGAGCCTCACAGTAGAAGCGTTCACTCTGTAGTGCAATGAAACTCTGTCCAGATCCAACAGAGGAGATCTGATTCTCCTTAAACCAGCTGAAGTTCAGAGCAGGAGGGTTTGAGTCACTGCTGCAGATCAGAGTCACTGAATCTCCTTCCAAAAACTGACCAGACTGAATGATGGACACTGAGGCACTCTTTGGAGGATCTAATGCAGAAAAATACAGACACAGTACCATTGTCAGTAACAATAGATTTGGGATGACACACAATTTTTAGAGGATTGAATAGCACATTTATTGAAGCATCATTAACTCACACATGACGTTTAAAGTCACAGCATCAGAGTATTTCTCTCCATGTTCATTACTGGACTTGCACTTGTATTCTCCACTGTGATTAGAGCTGATCTTTGAGATGCTGTAGATTCTTCCAGATCCTACAAACGTTCCTCCTTTAAACCAGCTCATTTCTACAGGAGGATTTGAATAACTGCTGCAGATCAGAGTAACTGAATCTCCCTCCACTATTTCACCAGATGGACTGATGGACACTGAGGCACTCTTTGGTGGATCTAAAAAAGAAAAAAAGTTATTATAAATTTTTTCCCCCAAACATAAACTCAACAATTAATATACTAATGAATCCATACTCACATGTGACACTGAGCTGAACAGCAGGAGAGATGTAAGTGTGTCCCTGTAGAGCACAGCTGTATCTGCCTGCATCCTCTCTTCTGACTGACTGCAGCTGGAGTTGATTTTTTCTGTCTCTTTTTTCAGTTAATGGCTGTGAGTTTCTGTACCAGATGAATGTTGCTCTTTCAGTCAGATCACAGCTGCTTTTACATGTCAGATGGACTGAATCTCCCTCTGTCACTCTTTCAGGAGACTCCACCTGAAGATCTGAACACAACACACATTATATCTAGTGCTGCTGTCATACACTGATTATTATCCAGCATAATACACAGAAGAAGAGGGAAACTTCACCTGTGACAGTAAGAGTCACTCCTGGATCACCGACCCATTTTCCATCTGTTACATTAGTTGTGAATCTGAAATAGTACATCTGTGAATCCTTCTGTGTCACATGACTCAATCTGATGGTCCAGTTATTCTGTTTATCTCCCAGATACTGAAGCCTCTGACTGTATTCAGGGTCCTCAGACAGATCTGGAAGCTTTTCAACCTTTACAGGATTTTTGGTCCAGAACACGTCCCTGATCTCATATCCAGTAGGGTATGTATAAGTGCATCTCATTATCACTGCTGAGTGCTTTAGTGCACAGATGTGTGAATGTCTGTAATTCACACCCCAATCAGCACTAGAAACCCCTGAAACACAGAATTCATAAAGTGAACAAAATATGAGCAGCTGAAAGTTGGTGGGGAAATGCATTATCTTAAGTGTTTCTAAAGTGTTACAGAGACTCACCATGAATCAAGGTCAGAAAGATCAGAGTAAGTGGAGGAGCCATTCTGACTGACAGCAGCATAGCATGCCTACAACAACAAAAAATCAATAGAGGCATATTTAAGCTGTAATGAACCAGTTTTATTTATCTATTTCTTTGAAGATCATTTTATTTTAAAGTTATCTTCATTTGTAATTTTTAAAGAACAATATAATTATCACTGTCAATCTAGTTGCTGTTGTTTTTTGTTTAGTCAGACTCAGTGTGACTGGTTTAGAAACACACTTTGTCTGATCCCACCTTGCTCTTTCTGCCCAGTGCAAATTAATAGACAAATACTGACATTTTATTCTCTCTCTATCTCTTTTTTACTATCATTCTCAATACTGTAAAATGCCAGCATTTCTTTTCCTTATAAGTAAGATAAAAACAAATTAATTTATTTTTGTTTTGTTTCCTATTCACTACTCACAATATGTGGTTTTATTAACAAAGTTTGGGAGAAGCACGATCAGATAATCATCCAATTTGGCACACAAGTGTATATATATCCAGTCTTCCTACCTCCTGTCCAACGACAGTTTTTCGGCATGGACGGTTTGTCAGCATTCAGTTCGCTCTGTCTGTCATCTTATCACAGGCCCAATCTTCCTTCCGACAAAGATATCGATCCGCTGAACACCAACAAGCGTCATCGCGTCAGCTGCTCTTCTTGCCAAGCCACATGTTGTGGCCAAAAGATTGTGCAAATCCCCGAGCTCGCCTCATTTGACAACACGATTGTCCCACCAGGACCGGGCTCTCTTATAATGCTGGATCGCAGCCGTGCTCCAGTTCTCACCGAAGCAAGCCTCTCTCGCTTTTTCGGCCGTGGCGCAGTTCGATGCTACCTCCACTAGCGGCGAAGACTGTGCGTTGTAGTGATATGTCGTTCATGAAAGAATCGCTTTTTGAATAAATCTTTTAGGCGAAAGAATCGTTCTCAGTTTATACTCATCTATGAAGAATTTTCCAGAGTTGTCATCCACAATGAGCAAGTTTCATATGAGTCTCAAAGAGATCGAGAGCTCTCATTTGAGAACGAAAAGACTAAACTGGTATACATGTCGAGGTGATTAAACAGATACATGTCGTTCGTAAACGCAATGAACTGGTACATATCTTATCTTAACAAAATTGAGTAAACCGGGTCAGTTGGCTATTTAGCATGTCAATCTTGCAAAATGTGAAGTGCAGTTATAGGTACTTTGCACATATGACTGTTAACATATTTAGCATACAAAAGATAATTCCACGTTTAATCCCCGATTTAAGAACGTGAATATAGACCAATATATGAACGTGAATATAGACCAATATATGAACTGTCTGACCAAACTATTAAAATGCTAATTATGCAAGAAAACCTCGTGCTTTGATCATCTGAACAATTTAAATATACTTTATATATAGAACGCGTTTATGAAGATGTTATGACTTAACTCTGTCGGATGACGATGCCACTTTTCATCCACACCGAAATGTCTAAAGACATTACATTTGCTTTACTGTGCTTGTTTAAACCTCACTGAGATGATACAGACATAAGTTTCATGCAATTATTCTGGCAGGATCAATTATTTAGGGACATATTTCACCATTTACTGGCATGATTACTCAGAATTAAAAAAAATAATAATAATGCAACTGCATCGTGTTTGGCTGCAGAACAGCCTGTGTGAGTAAATTTTCTATTGTCTTTTTAGGACTGTAATATGAAAAGCATGCAAAGTAAATATCTTTAGAAACGGCTTGAATTTTCCAACAGGATTGTATTAATTCAGTCAAGGTTTGATCAATTGTCAAATCAGCCAACAACTACAGCAGCCGAAGCAAGCATGAAGCTACTTTTACTTGCAACACGGGCCTGCACATCCCAGTATTTCCATCCTGTTACATCTAACCCCCTTTTCTTTTCAGCGTTCTCCAGCTCATGTAGCAGCCATTAACATAAGGCTGCCTCTGCTAGCAGTGCAGGCACAGGTTCTTCAAGACATCACACACCCCAGCCCCTTCCCACGAACCACAGCTACAGCAGCTGATCTCGAACCCTCTTCAGCCAACCCCTCTAACGCCAGCCCATCCCCTTTCAATAAAACTCCTTATCTACCATAGCTAACTCTCCTAACATGCCCTATCTATCTGTATGGTCAATCCTCACTTCAGCCATCCTTCCGCAGGAGCCTTCTCTGTATCTCCCCACCGCCGCAGCATTGTCCGCTCCCGCAGGAGCATTTTCTGTTTTTTCCTCACTGCCAAAGCAGTGTCCGCTCCCGCAGGAGCCTCTACGTATATTTCACCACTCCCGCAGCAGTGTCTGCTCCCGCAGGAGCCTCTACCTATATTTCACCACTGCCGCAGCAGTGTCTGCTCCCGCAGGAGCCTCTACCTATATTTCACCACTGCCGCAGCAGTGTCTGCTCCCGCAAGAGCTTCTACCTATATTTCACCACTGCCGCAGCAGTGTCTGCTCCCGCAGGAGCCCTTTCCATCCTTCCCTACTGTTGCAGCAGTTCTCGCTCAAGCAGGAGACTCAAAAAAAAAATAAAAAAATAATAAAAAATAAAAATAATAATAATAATAATAATAATTTTATGTCCATTCTCCAATTCAACTTCATCAGGCTCGCTTTTATGTCCAACTCCGGAACGCTCAATCTAAATTTGTGCTGGACCCTCCCTTCATCAACGACTTTGGTTTAAAAAAATATAAGTAATCGAGTATTCTTAAAAAAAAAAAAAAAAAAAAAATTCCATCGAGTAATAGGATAAAATGTGTTTTTGTTTTATTATATTGATGTGCGCATGCACAGTAAATCTGACATGTAGAAAAAAATGTCAGGACACCGGATTTTTATTTCGATGGGTTGATGTACTTTTTCAATTCTGTGTATGTGATGTGACGCTAGTTTTACTTAAATCAAATGGTCAAATGCTCTTGAACTGACTGTCAGAGCAGTTCTGGAGATGTTGTTCATGTGTTCAAGTCCTTATTTAGTGAGACCGCAGACGCAGAAATTACTGCGAGCGTCACGCGCGCTTCAGCGTGTGTGATAAAGGAAGTCGCGCTTCTGCTCGATTCATTAACAGAGACACACAGAACATGCAGGATTTACATTTAAATAGACTGTTCCAGCTTAATATTTAGATATATTAGTCCATATCGTGAATTTGATGTAAGTGCAATTACCCATTTTGATTAATTAAAAAAGAAATAAATAAATTCCTCCTTATATCATGTTGTGTACTTGATTAATCGAAGCCTCTCAGTTATCGTTTCTTCGGCCAAAGTAAGGGCCCTCCAGCCATCGTTACAATCTCCTTGCCTATTTCAGCATCGGACAGGGCTCTCCCTCCCGGTGCAGCAGAGCCACAGGCCCCCTTCGGTCGTCGTGACAGCCCTCCATCCGATGCATCAAATTACGCCTCGTATACAGTCGCAAGGGGGACTCTCCCTTCCGGTGCAGCAAAGCCACAGCTCCCTTCGGATGCAGCGAGAGTCCCTCCATCAGTCGCGTTTTCTTGCCTACTCCGCATCGGACGGGGCTCCCCTACCGGTGCAGCAGACACACGGCTCCCTTCGGTCGCAGGGTGAACCCCCCCGTCTGAGTTATGTTGCATGCTCAATGGCGGACAGGGATCTCCCTCCCGGGGGAACAGAGCCACTGGCTCCCTTCGGTCGCAGCAGGAGCCCTACATCCGATGCATCAAACCATGCCTCGAATCTTCTTGCCTTTTCTGCATCTGACGGGGCTCTCCTTTCCGGTGCAGCAGACCCACGGCTCCCTTCAGTCGCAGCAGGAGCCCTACATCCGATGCATCAAACCATGCCTCGAATCTTCTTGCCTTTTCTGCATCTGACGGGGCTCTCCTTTCCGGTGCAGCAGACCCCCCCCATCTGAGTTATGTTGCATGCTCAAGGGCAGACAGGGTTTTCCCTCACGGTGGAACAGAGCTGCTGGCTCCCTTCGGTCGCAGTGAGAGCCCTCCATCAGACGCATCAAGCCATGCCTCACATAGTAAGGAGGACTCGCCTTTCCGGTGCAGCAGAGCCGCAGCTCCCTTCGGACGCAGCAAGAATCCCTCCAACAGTAGCATTCCAGTTATCGTCAATCAGGGCTCTCCCCTCCGGGGCAGCACTCCCGCTGCAGAGTTGTGAACCCCCTACAGAGGCTGGGAGAACCCTCCGAGGCAAAAAAAACGTGCCTCACATAAACCCGCAATTGGGGACTCCCCCTTCCAGTGCAGCAGAGCCGCAGCTCCCTTCGGATTCAGCGGGAGTCCCTCCAACAGTCACGTCTCTTTGCCTTCTCAGCATCGGACTAGGGCTCCTCTTCCAGTGCAGCAGACCCACAGCTCCCTTCGGGTGCAGTGTGAACCCCCCATCTGAGTTATGTTGCATGCTCAATGGTGGCTAGGGATCTCCCTCCCGATGGGGTACAGCCGCTGGCTCCCTTCGGTTGCATTAGGAGCCCTTCATCCGACGCGCCAAACCGCGGATCGAATCTCATTGCCTATTCAGCATCTGACAGGGCTCTCCCTTCTGGTGCAGCAGACCCACGGCTCCCTTCGGTCGCAGTGTGAACCCCCCGTCCAAGTTATGTTGCATACTTGATGGCGGCCAGGGATGTCCCTCCCGATGGGGTACAGCCGCTTGCTCCCTTCAGTCGCAGTGAGAGCCCTCCATCAGATGCAACAAACCGCGCCTCGTACTCAGCCGCAAGAGGGACTCTCCCTTCCGGTGCAGCAGAGCCGCAGCTCCCTTCGGAGGCAGCAAGAGTCCATCATTTCTTGATATCTGGCACCGTGCTCCTCTCATAAGCGGCACGGAGGGCTCGCCGGTAAGACGTTGCGAGCCGCAGCTCTCGTCGAACACTGCTCGGGCTCTCTTCCCAACACACATATTTTGGGGGGCAACTAAATTTAGCTCTCTGGCTGATGTCCTGTGGGTTTAAGCTTCTTTTGGGGAGTTATTTGGGTTCGGGCTATGCTCCACAAGCGTATATATATCCAGTCTTCCTACCTCCTGTCCCACGACAGTTTTTTGGCATCCCTCCTCCACCCCAACTCCTCACTTCTAATCTATTTATCCCAAATTAGGGATAGGGGGAGTTATTTGGGTTCGGGCTATGGTCCGGGCCCGGACTCCTCCCCCAGGACAGCACGCCAAAATATGCCTACTATTTGCCTTCAGATTAGATGTAAGGGTGTAAGGCAAACGAGTCTAAAACAAGCAGATATATTACAGACAGAGGTGTAAATTCTAGGGCAGGGATCCTCAAATCTGGACCTCGAGATGCACTTTCCTGCAGAGTTTAGCGCTAACCCTAATCAAACACACCTGAGCATGCTAATCAGTGTCAATCAATGTCTTTGGGATCATTCGAAAATGGTAGACAGGTGACTTTAATCAGGGTTGGAGCTAAACTCTGCAGTGCATTGGACCTCCAAGGTAAGATTTGAGGAAGGGGGTTCTAGGGGTCAGAAAGTAAAAGTCCTGCCATATTTTTGTTCCACCCAAGAACTCAGCAGCTGATTTCACCAGAGGAGGAGCCAAGTCATTCCTTCCAAGTCACAAACTAGTCTCAAGTTAAATCCAAGTCCTCAAAGAGTTAAAGTCAATGAGATAATTAAGAGACTAATTAAATGATGATTGTGCATTGGTGATGAACACCTGCTGTTATTTTGCATTACAGAGGATCAGATGTTGATGTTTTATTGGTTAAAATTATGTTGATTTTCACCTTTGTTGAGATTTATATACTGGTTCTTGATATCTGTGTCTAAAAAGCACTGAAGTTCATATTTGTAACCCACAGATATGTTTCTTGTAAATATTATAGCAGTACTTTTCTTTGCGTGTGGTTTCACTGGGCCGATTATTTAAAATGTAAACTTAAAAAAACAACAACCTTATCCTGAATACAATCACACCGGCTCATTGTGCCTGTACGTTTATTGTATATTACTGAGCTCCCTTCTCTACAACAACACATATAGAGCTAAATTTCATTTAATTAGTCACTTAATTATCTTATTAACTATGACTTGGGATTTTACTTGAAACTCATTTGTGACTTGATTTCTTCTCTAATGAAATTAGCTGCTAAGTTCATGGGTGGAATAAACATATGTCAGGAATTTTACTTTCTGACCCCTGGACTATCCACCTCTGTCTGTAATATTATCTGCATATTGGTCCCTCTTTGGCCACCAGGTATGGGATTATTTTCCCGCCAAATGTATTGCAGTCACAGAGCGAAAAATAATAAGCATATATAAAATATGTAAAAACACGTGTAAAATAATAACTCACAAAACCCCCCAAAAAATAACGAACAGCACAGTCATGGATTGCAGAAAACTGAAACATGAATTCAAAATTTTTCCAAATCGCAAAAAAAATCAGGTTTCCTGCTCATGTTATTTTTATGTGTGTGCTTGTGGTCTTTTCCCCTTTGCTCTTGTTTCCACATTCTGCGCATGCGTTTCTAAAAGTTGCAGTTTGAGTTTCATGTAAATCAGTGCGGGCTTTAGTTTTATCATTGGCTGCAAGTTCTAGATTGACAGCTGCTCCTCTAGCCAATCAGTTGAAGGGGGAGTTGACGTCACTCCAGTGTGGCTCGTGGCTGCTGGGCAGGTGTGTGTGAAGGTGGATAACCAGCGTCAGCAGAAAAATCCCGGATGATCTCAGGTAATTAGCCATAAATATTTTGTTAGTGGGTGACAGAAACATTCCCTTTGTGTATTATGATACTTTCTGCAAGCTCTGTGTAGTCCGAGTAGGCCGATATCTAGCCTGTTAACACGTGTCTTGTTAGTTTGGTTTAGTAAGCAATACCAGAGAATGTCTTTTAGGCAGTAGGGCTGCACGATAAATCACACGCAATATTTTATTTATCTTGTCAGTAAAGCCAGTTGTGCAATCAGCGGTAAATCTCCATTACCTGCGCGCTTTCACGTGGAGAAGCATTAGCGTTAGTCATGAAGCAGCTGCACAGAATGATCACTGATCACAATGATGACATTAAAGTATAGCACGAGCGATAAGAGAGCACATGGATCCAATGCATTCGGATCGCTCGCGCGGTACTTTGATGTCATACAGTGATCATGTGCAGCTGCTTCAAGTTGAACACGCTTAATGCTGCTCAACGTGAAAGCGTGCAGGTGATGGAGATTTACCGCTGATTACACAACCGGCTTTACTGGCAAGATACGCATTAAATATCACACAAAGGGAACGTTTCTATCACCTGCTAACGAAATATTTAAGACCAATTACCTGAGATCGTCCAGTATTTGCCTGACACTGGCTATCCATCTTCACACCAGAGGCTGACATTGATTTTAAACAAAATCACTATCACGGGATGGGAAAAAAATGTTGCCGGGAACTGGAATCGTAATAACACTTTGATCCCCGACTTTCCACACAAATATAGCCTACCTTTTAAATATTATAAATTGTAGGCTTGTATTTTAATTTTGAACTCAATTGTACTCGCCCTGTGTCTTTATGCTCTCCTGTTTGCTTTAATGTGGCTGGTGAAGGACAGATCATTAACGACTGGTCTATGTGGTAATACAGTAGCCTACATCGGGCAGTACATCCAAAAGCCCACCTATCATTCATAGACCTCAAATATAGCTTTTCATCGAAAATACATATGTAGTAATAACTTTACATGGCAGCTCAATCTAATGTTAACCTACAGAAATGTGCGCTACTGAAGTGTGTGTGATATTTGTGGGACGGGGGATATTTGAAAATCCATTCCCGTGTCACCGTCACCCCCTACTTCACACATCTGCCACAGCAGCCAAGAGTTGCATTGGAGTGACGTCACTCCCCCTTGAACTGATTGGCTAGAGGAGCAGCTGTCAATCTAGAACTTGCAGCCAATGGTGACGCTGAAGCCTGCCCTGATTTACATGAAACTCAAACTGCAACTTTTAGAAACGCAAATGCAGAACGTGGAAACAAGAGCAAAGGGGAAAAGACCACAAGCACACACAGAAAAATGACATGAGCAGGAAACCTGATTTTGTTTGAGATTTGAAAAATGTTGAATTCATGTTTCAGTTTTGTGCAATATAATTTTAAATGCATTTACATTTTTGATTTACGCTTATTATTTTTCGATCCATGACTGCGCTTTTTGTTATTTAAAAAAACTGCATTTGTTTTTCGGTTTTGTGCGTTATTATTTTACACGTGTTTTTAAATATTTGATCTTTGCTTGTTATTTTTCACTCTGTGAATGCAATACATTTGGCGGGAAAATAATCCCATAACCAGGTGGTATTGTGAGCAAACGAAGCCTCCAAAAATTAACCATTTTGTGAATATCTTGGCTGGAAAGCTTAAAGTTTCATGAGGCTTCATCTTGCCATCACTATTTTTACTGTTTCGTTTGATGTTACCATTGTGGAGATCAGTGTTTGCTTTAGTTGTGTTCCTGACCCTTGACTTTTGAGCTTTAAGTTTTGGAAATATTCTCCAAAACTATGCCATTCAATTTTGCTGATTTGGTTGAGTCTCTCCAGTTGTAAATGTCATTGTCTGTTAAAGTCTTGTGTTTCCTATAATAAATTGACATATTGATAACACTGAACCTTTTATAACGCTCTTAATTACATGTCGATGCATACTGTATGCATTAGTGAATGTGGTGGTGCTTATTGGGTATGGTCACTTATTCCTTTTATGAACTGTTTCAAATGCAAGACATTGATTGCATGAGATTACGTTTGTAAATGATAGCCTGTCCCCTTTTTTAGTTTGCACATATACTATTTATCATCAAACTGTTATAACTGTGACTAAATTCAGTATATATACGTCTGCCATATGTTGCCACCCCTAAAAAATTCCTGCCCTCTTCTCGCCACCCCATCAATATTTTTCTAGATCCGACCCTGGTTGCAGTGTTTCTTTCAACGAAAAAAAAACTGGCACAAATCAAGCACAAATGAAAGACACCAGTTTGGTGCAATTTAGATGAGGTTGGGTGGAGAGTGACGTCACAGCTCCTGAATTAAAATGGTTATACCTGTGAACGGAAAATAGATAGACTGTTTGTTTTAACGGCACAAACCACATACCGAGCACAAACGAATGACACCGGCTTGGAGCAAATTGAACAACTTGGGGTGGAGAGTGATGTAACACAACCAAAAAAATAATGTTCAATATCTCAACAACAAAACCAGCACAAACATTCATTTTTATGGCACAAAACAGCACAAACGTAGCAAAAACTAATGACATAGTTTCGGAGATTATTTCCTTTTATGGGGTGCCAACTTTATGGAGGTGTGTATTATGCCCCTGAACTGTCCACTGATTTTTTTTAGGCTGACTTTTTTTTTTATTATTATTATTTTTGCTATAACAAGTTCCAAAGACTCATTCTTACAGTCTGGTTACTAATGTGAATCTTTTGAAGCTGTTTTAGGAGTTGTTAAATCAGATCTTGAGAGATTTGATGAATTATTTTATTTCAGTTAATATAATTTTATTAACAGGCTGTGGCTGAAGTCAGTTGTAGTTCTCGTTTTTCTCTTTCCTTCAGTGATTCTGTTTGTTAATAGCAGGTGTTCATCACTGATGCTCAATAATCAATTAATCACAGAATTATCTCATTAACTTCACTGATTCAGTGTTACTCAAACACTCTGTAGTGTGCACATATTATAAGTGTTCATTTAAAACAGTATTTTATTGTGGGGTTTAAAGGATTAAAGATTTAAGATGAAGAAAAAAATAGCATGAAACATAATTTAACAGTAATAAACTGTTTTTATACAGTTTGTTGCTGTGACTTTGCATAAAACTTTATGCAAAGTCATACACTGATAATGAGAGTAAATACTGAACATTTGCACAAGAGAGATCTTTTAGTTTAATGTAATTTTGTGGTTCACCATTGTGCTGGAGAGTAGAGCCTGTGATTCAGTCTATGATGATTTTCTGCTGCTTTATGTAATGATTGTAAATGGGGGGACACTGATACAGTGGTGATCCCTGTGTTAAGTATTTCAGCGCATACATGTGTGTTATAGCTGACAATGAGCTGCGGTAATTTGAGTAAAAGTCCTGCTGCCAGTAAAATGCTGTTATTTGTGTGGTCAGTTCTCTTAGACCAACATACAAAACATGCCATTGAATGTAACCCACCGCCCCCCAACATCACAAACAAACAAAAAAGAACTAACATAATAATAATGATAATAATAATAATACAAATAAATCAATTTACTCTGTAAAGTTTTAAAGATTTAGAGATAAAGATAGTTTTAACCGCAGTGTATATATATATATATATATATATATATATATATATATATATATATATATATATATATATATATATATATATATATATATATATATATCCCCACATTTGTTCACACTCAATACACAATGCATATTTTCACTGTTAAAGACAGCTAATTGAAAACACTGAGTTCTCACTGTCATAAAAACAGTTCAAGCTTTCAGTTTAGATCTGCATTCATTAAATACTTAACTAATGTCTTAATGAAAGTCACTGCGGTTCTCCCGTGTTCTTATGAAACCCAACAGAAGTTACAATACACAGTGATAATGTAATTTTTATGTCAGAGTTTACAGACAAACAAAATAATCAAACAAACAATAATACAAATATTTACATTTAAGAAAGTTCTGAACTTTTGTGTGTTTAATACAAAACCACTTTGCCTTTTGACATTAAACCTTAGTGTGAATTATAAATTCTTTAACACAAACTCACAAAAGATATGTGATGATAATGCATCTGAAGAAAGATAATAAAAGAATCTCTTACCTATTTCACCAAGTGATAGCACTACAAATGATCAGGATGAAAGCAGCACTGTGGTTTTCACACTCTCATGTAATGCATGTACATTATCGTTTTACTATGTGGTTATGCCACTTCACCTTCTGCAGATGGTGGCAACAATTGGCCATCATCACAGTGATGTCATTAGACTGAAGACATAAGACAGAAGTATAATCTTACATCAGTCCTTAAAATGAAAAACCTTGCATCAGGCCATGTAATGTTTTCCAACCTATGAATATGTTCCCAATGAACCAAGAAAATGATTAATTTATTTTGCATTTGATCATTTTTCCCTAATAGCAATTTGGTAAATAAATAAAAAAGGAACAGCTTTATAACATACTGATGGATAAGAAGCACTAAAATATTCCAAAAGCGACTTACAGTGCATTCAGGCTATCAATTTTTACCTATCATGTGTTCTCAGGGAATCCAACCCCCAACATTGCGCAATGCTCTACCAATTGAGCTACAGGAACACTACAAATATATATATATATATATATATATATATATATATATATATATATGTGTGTGTGTGTGTGTGTGTGTGTGTCAGATATAATAGTCAGAGATGGAAGTTCTTGGGTGGATGGAGAAAGAGGAAATGAAGCTTCAGAAAGAGGGCACGTTGTCACACGTTGCAAAGGTTGAAATAAGGGACTTGTCCAAGACTAGTGATGGGAAGATGAAGCCTCATGAAGCTTTAAGCTTTTCAGCCAAGTGGTTCACAAAAGGGTTAATTTCCGGAAACTTAATTTGCTCACAATACGACGTGGTGGCCAACAAGTGTAAAACAAGCAGATATATTACAGACAGAGCTGTAAAGTCCAGGGGTCAGAAAGTAAAATTCAGGCCATATTTTTGTTCCACCCATGAATTCAGCAGCTGATTTCACCAGAGGAGGAACCAAGTCAGTCCTTTCAAGTCACAAACAAGTCTCAAGTTAAATCCCAAGTCCTAAAAGAGTTAAAGTTAGTGAGATAATTAAATGACTTATTAAATGATGATTGTGCATTAGTGATTAACACTTATTGAGAATTACAGAGGATCGGATGATTTATTGGTTAAAATGATGCCACCATCATGGAGATCAGTGTTTGCTTTATTTGGGCTCTTGACCCTTTTAGTATTTCAAAGTAATTTGCTTTTAAACACTTGCAGTTTTGTTACATAGTAAATATTAACACATTGCTGTATTAAAAGCTTGAAATAGCAAATTAATTTGCCTTTTTATCATGTAAAACATTTGATGTTCAACGTTTACTGAACTACAACAGAAGTCCTATTAAACAAATATTATTGTAATGCTTAAATATTGGGGGGTTAAAAATTCTACAGACTCAGGATTTTAGACATGAGCACTTATCATATGATCCTCAACAGTGGTTATAATAATTATTCATGCTACAGTGCATGATGGGAGTTTTTTTTTTTTTTTTTTTACTATGGTTTTACCCAGCATGCACTTCAGCTTGAAGCGTTTTGTTGGTTGTCACCATTGTTGAGATTCATATGCTGGGTCATGATGTCTGTGCGTCTTATTAGGAAAAGGTTTCAAAAATGTATATGTATTACATACATTATATTTCAAATTAATTATCATCAATAAACCAACAGTTCATTTGTATGTAGTAGTTCCACAATTTAGGTTATTTAAAAACTGGACATATTTTAAATGAAATTATTTTATTTTTTGGGAAGTTTTCTGCACTGATTGCACTGCTTTATAACAGCACATGTACTTTTGCAGAGAAATATCTAACACAAGAAGCCAAAGGTCAAGAGCCCAACTGAAGCAAACACTGATCTCCATGATGGTGGCATCATTTTAACCAATAAAACATCAGCATCTGATCCTCTGTAACGTACAATAATGGCAGGTGTTCATCAATAATGCACAATCATCATTTAATTAGTCTCTTTATTATATCATTGACTTTAACTCTTTGATGACTTGGGATTTGACTAGACTAGTTTGTGACTTGAAAGGAATGACTTGGTTCCTCCTCTGGTGAAATCAGCTGCTGAGTTCATGGGTGGAACAAAAATATGGTATGACTTTTACTTTCTGACCCCTGGACTTCACACCTCTTTCTGTAATATATCTGCTTGTTTTACACTCTGCTTTTGTTGGCCACCAGGTGGTATTGTGAGCAGATTAAGTTTCCAGAAATTAATCCTTTTGTGAACCACTTGGCTGAAAAGCTTAAAGCTTCATGAGGCTTCATCTTCCCATCACTATTCAAGACTGTGTCATTGCTGGAGACTGAAAGATGGATGTTACCAGAGGTGGGTAGTCCAGGGGCCAAAGAGTAAAAGTCCTGCCATATTTTTGCTCCACCCATGAACTCAGCAGCTGATTTCACCAGAGGAAACAAGTCATTCCTTTCAAGTCACAAACTAGTCTTGAGTCAAATCCAAAGTCCTTTAAGAGTTAAAGTTAATGAGATAATTAAGTGACTAATTAAATGAAGATTGTGTATTAGTGATGAACACCTGCTTCTAACAATCAACATCACTGAAGAAAGATAAACACAAGAACTACAAATTACTTTAAGCACAGCCTTGGATGAAATCAACTGAAAAAAAAAAAAAAAAAATCTGTGCCACTATAATTGTGGTGAGCATTTGCTTCAGTTGAGCTCTTGAGCCTTTAAGCAATTTAAAGCAATTGTGTTATTGTTTTACAGCAAACATTTATGCAATGCTGATACAAAGCTTGATTATACTCTAAAATAAAATAATTTGTGGCTTAGTGGTTAAAGAGAACTGTAAGCACTCTCACAAAAAAAAGAAACAAATCCCATTATGCAAATGCCACCATAATACTTCAAATATTAAAGAATGAAAAAAAAAAATTTAAAACCGCAGTTTGGGTTTAGGCATTTAGCCATGACCATTTATCATATGATCCTCAACAGTGGTGAAAATAATTATTTATACTGCAGTGCATTTTGTTAGTCTTTCATGTATTGCAACATAAAGCATTTTGTTGACTTTAACCATTGTAGAGATTCATATGCTGGTTCTTGATATCTGTGTGTGTATCTAAAAAGCACTGGAGTTCAAAATTCTTCATGTGTTACACCAATTTAAAATGCACTCCCTGTAATTATTAGAACAATGTTTTTTTGTGTATGCTGTAGTTTCACTGGGCTAACTCAAAACATGTGATAAAAAAAAGCAACAACATTATTTGAGACATAATTAAACCAGCCCATTGTGACTATGTGTTGTTCATATATACAGCTCTCTCTTCGCCACAACACTACATGCATAGCTGAAGAGAGTGATCTAGCACAACAAGTCAAGGATCAAGAGAACAACTAAACCAAACACTGATCTCCATGATGGTGGCATCATTTTAACCAATACAACATCAACATCTGATCCTCTGTAATTATCAATAACAGCAGGTGTTAATCATTAATGCACAATCATAATTTATTTAGTTACTTAAATAGATCATTAACTTTAACTCTTTAAGGACTTGGGATTTGACTCAAGACTAGTTTTTGACTTGGAAGGAATGACTCCTCTGGTGAAATCATCTGCTGAGTTCATGGGTGGAACAAAAATATAGCAGGACTTTTACTCTTTGGCCCCTGGACTATCCACCTCTGCTTACTGAACTGCTGTGAAGAGAGAACTGAAGATGAACACCGAGCCGAGCCAGATAACGAAGGTACACGCCCACTGCTGGAGCGGTTCTCGTTCTCGAGTAAAGAATCGGTTGCATCGGTATTCTGATCACCAGCACACTGATTTGAAAGCCGTTTCTTTTGGATGTGTCTGATTTGAGAACCGATGAGCAGATGATACAAGCGTGTAATTTTTCAAGAGGAAAAAATACATACTGAAGTACCCACCTAGAAATTTTTGTTCTAGGAACGTTTTCAGCAGCTAGTTTTTATTTTAGTTCCCAGAATTTTCTGCTAAAATTTAGGATAACATTATCTAAAAACATTCTAAAAATGTCTATTGATAACATTGTTACAACATTATTCTCTAACATTCTAATAAAGCTTCCCATCACATTAGATGTGGACTGACATTGCTCAGAAGTCAAATGTTGGTTGCAAGTGAAAACACAACCTCTGATTGGTGTCAAACTCTATCGTAAATAACTCCAAAAACAGTATTACCAACTGCACTTATTATAAAGATTTATTTTTGTCATAAATGTAAAAAAAGTTCTTTTTGAGATTAACAGAGGTGTTGGTTTAGTTAACAAAAACACAGATTAATTGGTGATGTGTAATTGTCCCTTTTAAGGGTAATATGCTTTGAACAATACATAATAAGCTGCATAACATGATACGCACATCAATAGCAAACACAAAGTTATGTCATTTATACTAGAATTCAACAGTCTTATAATGGAACAACATAGTTCATGGCTAAGGGCCCAGAGTCATTTTTTAACTTTAGCTCTAAAGTATACATGAAACAGTCTTGATTTATACTGGCCAATTCAACAATGATTTTCAGATCCCCAGGTAAAGAAATTTAAAAGAACAGGTTTATTTAATAAGTGACTATAATGTTTGTTAATTAGCCAATGACTCACTGTGAATCATGAACATAAACACCAAAACAAGAGAAAGAGCTATTCTGACTGACATCACTACGAGACCACACACATCAAGAGAAAATGACTATCTTTAGCTTCAATAACATCTCCATAAATCAGGTTTCAATGAGAATATTTCCTTTAAATGAGTCTGTGGGGTGTACAACAGTATTAATTAAACTAAAATCAAGTTATCTTTATTTTTTTATTTTTTTGGCATCTGCCTAAAGCAGATAATATTGAATATGCACATTGCATGCAATATGTGATGTTCCTTCTGTATATTGTTTATGTTACTCCACGTGACATTGTGAATGGCCCCTATAGAAATAAAGCATCTGAAATGGAAACTGAAATATTAACCATATATTATTCACATATTAATATTTACACATTCCCACTTAAGTCTGATGTCCAGCAGGTTTTAAATTGATTTCACAATTAACACAGTTTGTTTTAAAAATGCCCATCAGAGGTGTTAACTCCAGGGGTCAGAAAGTAAAACTCCTGCCATATGTTTATTCCACCGATGAACTCAGCAGCTGATTTCATCAGAGGAACCAAGTCATTCCTTTCAAGTCACAAACTAGTCTCAAGTTAAATCCCAAGTCCTCAAAGAGTTAAAGTCAATGAGATAATTAAGAAACTTTTTGTGCATTAGTGATGAACACCTGCTGTTATTGTGCGTTACAGAGGATCAGATGCTGATGTTTTATTGGTTAAAATGATGCCACCATCATGGAGATCAGTGTTTGCTTCATTTGGGCTCTTGACCTTTGGCTTCTTGTGTTACGTGTATCTCTGTAAAAGTTAATGTGCTGTTATAAAGCAGTGTGATCAGTGCTGTGCAGAAAGCCACTACTAGCTGGATTTACATGATAAAGTAATTATTAAGCACCACCCTGTTTATTTCCAAAACAGCTTTATTTCATTTAGCATATGTTCAGTTTTTAAATAATCTACCTTGTGGAACTGCCACATACAAATGAACTGCTGGTTTAATATTTATAATGAATTAATTTGAAATTTTATGTATGTAATGAATATTTATTTTTGAACCCTTCTTCTAATAAGACACACAGACATCATGACCCAGCCTTTTCCCCCCAATATTTAGGCAGTAATAATACAGTAACATTTATTTAGTTCAGCAATAGCTGAACATCACTTAACAAAACAAAGAAAGGCACTTTCATGATGTGCATTTCAATGTTTTAGAATAAATTAAGATAAATTAATTTGCTATCTCAAGTTTTCTATTCAGCAGTGTGTTAATGTTTACTATGTAACACAATCGCAAATGCTTAACAGCAAATTAGTTAATATTATTAAAAGGGTCAAGAGCCCAACTGAAGCAAACACTGATCTCCATGATGGTGGCATAATTTTAACCAATAAATCATCTGATCATCTGTAATTCTAAATAACAGCAGGTGTTTATCACTACTGCACAATCATCATTTAATTAGTCACTTAATTATCTCATTAACTTTAACTCTTTTAGGACTTGGGATTTAACTTGAGACTCGTTTCTGACTTGAAAGGTATGACTTGGTTCCTCTCTGATGAATCAGATGCTGAGTTCATGACTGGAACAAAAATATGGCAGGAATTTTACTTTCTGACCTCTGGACTTTACACCTCTGATGCCCATGCAGACTGAAATGTTTCTTCCTATTTCGTGGGTGCTGCCCACACAAGAAAATATAGACATCATACCATGATCCAATGGAATTTATTTATAATAAACCCAAAATGCTTAAAAAAAAAAAAAGATTAATCAGTGATTCATGGATTTTTTTATTTTTTTTTTTGCATTAAGCCTAGTAGGGCATTTTCACAGTTTCACTTGTTTTTGCATAGAAGAGATGTTCAGGTATAAATAAAACAAAAATACAATAGTTTTTGTTGTTGTTGTTGTTGATGATGTTTTACATTGTCCATCATTTCTTCCTGGAAACATTTTCAGAAGAATTTGAAACATGTATTGAGTAAGATTATATTTTCATCACTTTGACCACAGATGGATATCTTATTCTTAAACACCCTTGAGATATTTTATTTTAAACTTCAGTTTACTGGCAAAAGAGAACTGACAGGATCTAGTGGGCAGTAGAGGTGGGTGGCACAGGAAATAACCCCATCCAGAATACCAACCTCTGCAATGAATCAGAGCCCACTGACAGTGTCTCAACATATGTCACTAATCAGAATCTTCAAAACTATGCCTGTGTTTGTAATGACAGTCGGAGAGTATTATAGTATTTATGGTAATGCATGAACTGTGAAATTCCTGTCAGTGTTGTGTGTGACTAATACAGTTAATACAGGATGTTTTGGTTGCTGCTGCATACCTGTTAAATAAATGAACAAGAGTCAGAACAAGGAACTGAATGTATCGTATTTTGATTTAATGTCATCTTGACATTACAGTGTTTTCCTCAGCTCTACAGCACCGCACATTTATCAAATGTGATTCCAATGATTTCCCAACACTGAAAAAAAATAATACATTTAAATAAATAAAAAATGCTTTCTCACGTCTGGTGTTGACAGCCTCAGACTATGTCTACATTGATCCAGATAAATGTATAAACACCATTTTTGTTTCAAAACCTCCAAAATAGTGTTTTCAAGAGATTTCTAAAAGTTTCTCTTGCACACTGGAAGTAAGTAAAGCAACTAGATACTGGAAATATATATACACTGATTCTCTGCCTGTAAGTATTAAAGACATACTGCTGCAGCACAAATACCAATAACTCATATAATCCATAATAGAACAAAATGAAAATACTATTTAATATCCATTGACTACTGATGATAAATTGAGAAGACCTCTGGATCGTATACTTACTGTCTGATTCTGATATTCAGAAGAGCCCAACTGATGAACAGCAGCTCTGGGATGGACAGACTATGTGAAGGACAAATTGATTATTTAATAGATTAAATCACTTTTTAATGCACAAATTATTTTGCACATGCATGATTGTGCTGTAGTTTTTGAGATTTTACTTACTGTGAGTGTGTTGTACACATCAGAAGAACTGGACTTGAGATCTAGAGTCATATATGTGCTTATACTGGGATCATTGTTCTACACGGAATGAGGGAGAATATATATACATATTGTTTTTTTATTTTTTATTTTGGTGAGTGTGTATGTGTGTGTGTGTGTGTGTGTGGTGCATTAATCATCTCACCTCATACTCGTGTACAGCAAATTTTCTGTTCATGCTTTTCCTCTGACTGTCATAAAGGAAACAAACAGTTAATGGTTTCATAAATATATAATTTGTAATCAAATATCCTTCTGCATTAGTTTGAAAGTAAATAATGTTTATATACTCCTCATTATGTTATTTACATTATACATATTATAATGATGATGATGAATACTCATCCAGATGCCACTGTGATCACAAACACTAGATTCCCAGCAGCACCATGATGAACTGAAAGAGGAAGATCATCAATAATTAACAAACTGATGAAAGATGTGAAGATACATGAGTGTGTTAAAGGAGTCATATTATATGATTTTAAGTTTTCATTTCTCTTGCGAGTGTTAGAAGCTGTTTGTGAATACATAAGATCCCTAAAGTTGCAAAGACTAAAGTCAAAAACCCAAAGAGATATTCTTTATAAATTTAAGACTTGTCCATGCTATCCTAAAATGCCTCACGCCCCACATTTCTACATCACTGTGTGGGTAGATTTGCATAACATTGCCCAAATATTTACGTAAAGAAGGAGTAACTTTGATTCTCTGTAGTATTGTTGTCGTGGAAATGCTGTGTTTCGTTATGAAAGTGAAACTTGGTTTAGGCTTCCAAAAGAGGACACAACTAGAAAGCATTGGTTAAGTTGTATTTACAACACTGTTCCTGAACAGTTCAAATCAAATATACATGTGTGTGTGGAGCACATTTTACAGAGGACTGTTTCCTGAACCTGGAGAGTATACACTGTAAAAAGTGATACTCTATATTTGCTCAATAAAATTGTGGCAACAGATTACAAGCAATATTATTAATTCAATTTAACACATTAGAATTAATTAGAATTAATCAAATGAGATGCTTAAAAGCAATCATTCAAAATGAGTAAAATAACATGAAGAAAGAAAATAAGTAAAATGTATACAAAAATATTGGTTATGTTAGACAAGACGAGAAGCACCTGGCTGCAGCCTGCATATAGAGGCGGAGTTGCACGTCAACCCACCACATACCTACTCTGATTGGTTCGATTTTCTTTCATAGGCATACATGATAGGAAATGTGTGCGTAGTTGAAGTATACTGTTAAAAATAATATACTATATTTAATTAATACAATTGTGGCAACAGATTACAAGCAATATTATTAATAAAATAGATTTAATACATTATAATTCATTAGAATTAATCAAATGAGATGTTTAACCATTCAAAATGAGTCAAATAGCACAAAAAAATAAAGGTACAATTAAAAAATATATATATTATTTGAGAAAAGGAAACGAAACACTATTCTAATGAATACTATGTTATGCATACCAGGCCAGTAGTTGGTGACTAAGAAACACAGTGCAAAAATGTAATTCACAAATTCATGTTTTTGTTGATTAAATGAAGATGATAAAGCCATTGTGTTCAAAAGGTTATGTTTTCAAGCCCCCAAAACAGAGGTTTTGAAGAAACCTGATGTTAACAAATAGAATCACTGAAGGAGAATAATCTAATTACCATTATTGTGGTCAGTGTTTGCTGTAGTTGGGCTCTTGACCCTTAAAATTCTAAACAAGCTAATAAAAAGTAAGATCAGGTGGTGTTTGTTTGTTTTGACATTATTTGATCTGAATTTCTGAGTTGGTTGTGTCTTACCTACAACAGACATTCTGGGGTTGTACAGTTTAAGGTCAGAGTTCTTAAACTCTTGGTTTTACATAAAATTCCAGGTGTTCTATTGTTGAATTACAGGGGCTGCTTTAATAAATCTTAATTTATCTCAGAGAACAGGCTGTGTTTATAACACTCAGGTCAAACGATAATTATGTAAAACCAAAACAAACACCACCTTAACATCTCTTCTAGTGATGTGTCGTTCTTGAACGATTCATTCATTATGAGACTCGGAAAGAACGATTCGTCTCGGGGGTTGATTTGTTCAGTCGCGCATGCACAATGTTCTATAGGTTATGTTCAGCAAATAGTAATTCACATGTGTCAGTCAATGCTGTCTTGAGCCGGAGAGAGAATTGATTAGTTCACAGTTTGGGTCTATCGGGTTTTTGACTTGTTCCTTTATCACGTGACAGCCCCATACGCTAAACACAAGGGCTGCATCCGAAAACTTAGGCAGGTGACTTGCTTCCTTGCTGTCTAATCAGGCAATGACTTTGCAGGCAGCATTTTTTGCACAAAGGCACCTCATGAAACGGATTTCGGACAGGCTTCTGAGGAAGCGTAATGGTTTAATGATCTACAGTAAAATATAGAGAGCTTTGGTGATAACTAGGTGTATATTTCATTACTGCAATATTAATTTATCGCTAGAAATGGCATAACAAGTGAAAAACGTTGATCAGCAACATACATTTACACACAAACTGACCACTGAACGCAACTTTCAGACGCCAGTTTTATTTTTTGGCTTAACTCTCACGGAATGGAACGCACAGGATTTGGGGATATTAAAGGCAGCGAAGGATACATCTATGATGACTTCAGAAATCGGCCAGATGAAGGCATCTCAGGAGACAGGAAGTGAAGCTAATTTTTAATTCGGACGTGCCTTGATGCCTTCCTACCTTGGAATGCGTCCTCCGAAGGCAGTATTATTCAGTTTTCAGATGCAGCCAATGCTGCAGGAAAGATAATTGATTAGTTCACAGTTCGGGTCCATCGGGTTTTTGACTCGTTCCTTAATCATGTGACAGCCCCATACGCTAACCCAATGCAGTCTGAGCCGGAAAAAGAATTGATTAGTTCATTTCATGAGTCTTTTCGGTTTGAGTCATTCCTTAATCACGTGAATGACCCATACGCTAAAGCCAATGCAGTATTGAGCCGGAAAGAGAATTGATCAGTTCAATTTTCGGGTCTTCGGGTTGTTCATTTTTTTGTCACATGATGTGACACCACTGGGCTAGGGTAATTAGTTAATTTACAACCTTCCATTTGTATATATATATATATATATATATATATATATATATATATATATATATATATATATATATATATTTTTTTTTTTTTTTTAAATTATTGGTTATGCTTTAAACGTTGTCCATATGATGGCGAAATCACTTTGATGAAGAGTAGTGATGGCAAGATGAAGCCTCATGAAGCATTAAGATTTTTTAGCCAAGTGGTTCACAAAAGGGTTAATTTCTGGAAACTTCATTTGCTCACAATACCACCTGGTGGTCAATGAGTGTAAAACAAGAAGATATATTACAGACAGAGGTGTAATGTCCAGGCGTCAGAAAGTAAAATTCCTGCCATACTTTTGTTCCACCCATGAACTCAGAATCTGATTTCATCAGAGGAACCAAGTCATCCCTTTCAGGTCAAAAACGAGTCTCATGTCAAATCCCAAGTCATCAAAGAGTTAAAGTCAATGAGATACTTAAGATACTAATTAAATTATTATTGTGCATTAGTGATGAACACCTGCTGTTATTGGAAATTACAGAGGATCAGATGTCAATGTTTCATTGGTTAAAATGATATCACCATCATGGAGATCAGTGTTTGCTTCAGTTGGGCTCTTGACCTTTGGCTTCTTGTGTCAGATGTTTCTCTGTAAAGGTACATGTGCTGTTATGAAGTAGTGCAATTAGTGCTGTGCAGAAAACTGCTACTAGCTGGTTTTATATGATGAAGTAATTATTAGGTATCAGTCTGTTTATTTCCAAAACAGTTATATTTATTTTAACATATGTTCAGTTTTTAAATAACTATAAACTATATATAAAAAGTGTAATATAAATACACTTTTTGTGTAAATTGTACTTATTTTTTTCATGTAATTCTACTCATTTTGAATGTTTGCTTGTAAGCATCTAATTTGATTATTTCTAATTAATTCTAATGTGTTAAATGTAATCAATATTGGATATACAATTTGAAACAATTTTATTGAGTAAATAAAGTGAATTTTTTTACAGTTTAGACTACAATTCTGTCTGTTCTGACTCACAGCCTGTAAGTTTGTTTCCATATTTAAATAATTTGTGACTGATGATTCAAATGTGAGTTTTGAGCAGTGTGGAGTAACACTTGTTGTTTGTCGCTGCTCAGATCACAAATGCAGACAGAGTTTTATGTTTACACAGCACATTACACAACGCAATGTGTAAAAAGACAGTAAAAGTCATTATAATTAGTAATTATGTCCCCACTGGATGCAACAAATGCCTTGTTTTTAATGGGTTTAATTGGTTTTGTCTCCTCGCACTGGGACACAGCATCACAGTATGGTAAGGGACATAACATTTCCATCACACGCTTGAGGCATTCAGCCAATCACAATGCACTGGATAGCTGGTCAATTTGAGCACACCTCGCTTTTCAGAACGATGAGCCTTGTAAAAATCAAGTTTTCAGGAAGGTGGGGCATTGAGGAGCAACAATGATATACATTAATGCGTAGGAAAATAGTGTGTTTTCGAACCTTAAACCACATACACACATTGCATTACACCAAATACAATAATGTTATTTTTAGCAATGACATATGACCCCTTTAATTAAACCTTCACCTGTGACCGTAACAGCATCTGATCTCTGAGATCCGTGTTGATTGTGAGCCTCACAGTAGAAGCGTTCACTCTGTAGTGCAATGAAACTCTGTCCAGATCCAACAGATGAGATTTGATTCTCCTTAAACCAGCTGAAGTTCAGAGCAGGAGGGTTTGAGTCACTGCTGCAGATCAGCGTCACTGAATATCCTTCCAAAAACTGACCAAACTGAATGATGGACACTGAGGCACTCTTTGGAGGGTCTAATGCAGAAAAATACAGACACAGTACCATTATCAGTAACAATAGATTTGGGATGACACACAATTTTTAGAGGATTGAATAGCACATTTATTGAAGCATCATTAACTCACACATGACATTTAAAGTCACAGTATCGGAATATTTCTCTCCATGTTTATTGCTGGACTTGCACTTGTATTCTCCACTGTGATTAGAGCTGATCTTTGAGATGCTGTAGATTCTTCCAGATCCTACAAACGTTCCTCCTTTAAACCAGCTCATTTCTGCAGGAGGATTTGAATAACTGCTGCAGATCAGAGTCACTGAATCTCCCTCCACTATTTCACCAGATGGACTGATGGACACTGAGACACTCTTTGGTGGATCTAAAAAAGACAAAAGTTATTATAAATTTTTCCCCCAAACATAAACTCAACAATTAATATACTAATGAGTCCCTACTCACACGTAACACTGAGCTGAACAGCAGGAGAGATGTAAGTGTGTTCCTGTAGAGCACAGCTGTATCTGCCTGCATCCTCTCTTCTGACTGACTGCAGCAGGAGTTGATTTTTTCTGTCTCTTTTTTCAGTTAATGGCTGTGAGTTTCTGTACCAGATGAATGTTGCTCTGTCAGTCAGAGTGCAGCTGCTTTTACATGTCAGACGGACTGAATCTCCCTCTGTCACTGTCTCAGGAGACTCCACCTGAAGATCTGAACACAACACACATATCTAGTGCTGCTGTCATACACTGATTCTTATCCAACATAATACACAGAAGAAGAGGGAAACTTCACCTGTGACAGTAAGAGT
The DNA here is from genome assembly GCF_003368295.1 of Carassius auratus. Taxonomy (NCBI): domain Eukaryota; kingdom Metazoa; phylum Chordata; class Actinopteri; order Cypriniformes; family Cyprinidae; genus Carassius; species Carassius auratus. Next base: position 142,898 of record NW_020529076.1, read on the forward strand.
CACTCCTGGATCACCGACCCATTTTCCATCTGTTACATTAGTTGTGAATCTGAAATAGTACATCTGTGAATCCTTCTGTGTCACATGACTCAATCTGATGGTGCAGTTATTCTGTTTATCTCCCAGATACTGAAGCCTCTGACTGTATTCAGGGTCCTCAGACAGATCTGGAAGCTTTTCAACCTTTACAGGATTTTTGGTCCAGAACACGTCCCTGATCTCATATCCAGTAGGGTATGTATAAGTGCATCTCATTATCACTGCTGAGTGCTTTAGTGCACAGATGTGTGAATGTCTGTAATTCACACCCCAATCAGCACTAGAAACCCCTGAAACACAGAATTCATAAAGTTCACAAAATATGAGCAGCTGAAAGTTGGTGGGGAAATGCATTATCTTAAGTGTTTCTAAAGTGTTACAGAGACTCACCATGAATCAAGGTCAGAAAGATCAGAGTAAGTGGAGGAGCCATTCTGACTGACAGCAGCATAGCATGCCTACAACAACAAAAAATCAATAGAGGCATATTTAAGCTGTAATGAACCAGTTTTATTTATCTATTTCTTTGAAGGTCATTTTATTTTAAAGTTATCTTCATTTGTAATTTTTAAAGAACAATATAATTATCACTGTCAATCTAGTTGCTGTTGTTTTTTGTTTAGTCAGACTCAGTGTGACTGGTTTAGAAACACACTTTGTCTGATCCCACCTTGCTCTTTCTGCCCAGTGCAAATTAATAGACAAATACTGACATTTTATTCTCTCTCTATCTCTTTTTTACTATCATTCTCAATACTGTAAAATGCCAGCATTTCTTTTCCTTATAAGTAAGATAAAAACAAATTAATTTATTTTTGTTTTGTTTCCTATTCACTACTCACAATATGTGGTTTTATTAACAAAGTTTGGGAGAAGCACGATCAGATAATCATCCAATTTGGCACACAAGTGTATATATATCCATATGGCCGTGGCGCAGTTCGATGCTACCTCCACTAGCGGCGAAGACTGTGCGTTGTAGTGATATGTCGTTCATGAAAGAATCGCTTTTTGAATAAATCTTTTAGGCGAAAGAATCGTTCTCAGTTTATACTCATCTATGAAGAATTTTCCAGAGTTGTCATCCACAATGAGCAAGTTTCATATGAGTCTCAAAGAGATCGAGAGCTCTCATTTGAGAACGAAAAGACTAAACTGGTATACATGTCGAGGTGATTAAACAGATACATGTCGTTCGTAAACGCAATGAACTGGTACATATCTTATCTTAACAAAATTGAGTAAACCGGGTCAGTTGGCTATTTAGCATGTCAATCTTGCAAAATGTGAAGTGCAGTTATAGGTACTTTGCACATATGACTGTTAACATATTTAGCATACAAAAGATAATTCCACGTTTAATCCCCGATTTAAGAACGTGAATATAGACCAATATATGAACGTGAATATAGACCAATATATGAACTGTCTGACCAAACTATTAAAATGCTAATTATGCAAGAAAACCTCGTGCTTTGATCATCTGAACAATTTAAATATACTTTATATATAGAACGCGTTTATGAAGATGTTATGACTTAACTCTGTCGGATGACGATGCCACTTTTCATCCACACCGAAATGTCTAAAGACATTACATTTGCTTTACTGTGCTTGTTTAAACCTCACTGAGATGATACAGACATAAGTTTCATGCAATTATTCTGGCAGGATCAATTATTTAGGGACATATTTCACCATTTACTGGCATGATTACTCAGAATTAAAAAAAATAATAATAATGCAACTGCATCGTGTTTGGCTGCAGAACAGCCTGTGTGAGTAAATTTTCTATTGTCTTTTTAGGACTGTAATATGAAAAGCATGCAAAGTAAATATCTTTAGAAACGGCTTGAATTTTCCAACAGGATTGTATTAATTCAGTCAAGGTTTGATCAATTGTCAAATCAGCCAACAACTACAGCAGCCGAAGCAAGCATGAAGCTACTTTTACTTGCAACACGGGCCTGCACATCCCAGTATTTCCATCCTGTTACATCTAACCCCCTTTTCTTTTCAGCGTTCTCCAGCTCATGTAGCAGCCATTAACATAAGGCTGCCTCTGCTAGCAGTGCAGGCACAGGTTCTTCAAGACATCACACACCCCAGCCCCTTCCCACGAACCACAGCTACAGCAGCTGATCTCGAACCCTCTTCAGCCAACCCCTCTAACGCCAGCCCATCCCCTTTCAATAAAACTCCTTATCTACCATAGCTAACTCTCCTAACATGCCCTATCTATCTGTATGGTCAATCCTCACTTCAGCCATCCTTCCGCAGGAGCCTTCTCTGTATCTCCCCACCGCCGCAGCATTGTCCGCTCCCGCAGGAGCATTTTCTGTTTTTTCCTCACTGCCAAAGCAGTGTCCGCTCCCGCAGGAGCCTCTACGTATATTTCACCACTCCCGCAGCAGTGTCTGCTCCCGCAGGAGCCTCTACCTATATTTCACCACTGCCGCAGCAGTGTCTGCTCCCGCAGGAGCCTCTACCTATATTTCACCACTGCCGCAGCAGTGTCTGCTCCCGCAAGAGCTTCTACCTATATTTCACCACTGCCGCAGCAGTGTCTGCTCCCGCAGGAGCCCTTTCCATCCTTCCCTACTGTTGCAGCAGTTCTCGCTCAAGCAGGAGACTCAAAAAAAAAATAAAAAAAAAATAAAAAATAAAAATAATAATAATAATAATAATAATTTTATGTCCATTCTCCAATTCAACTTCATCAGGCTCGCTTTTATGTCCAACTCCGGAACGCTCAATCTAAATTTGTGCTGGACCCTCCCTTCATCAACGACTTTGGTTTAAAAATATATAAGTAATCGAGTATTCTTAAAAAAAAAAAAAAAAAAAAAAATTCCATCGAGTAATAGGATAAAATGTGTTTTTGTTTTATTATATTGATGTGCGCATGCACAGTAAATCTGACATGTAGAAAAAAATGTCAGGACACCGGATTTTTATTTCGATGGGTTGATGTACTTTTTCAATTCTGTGTATGTGATGTGACGCTAGTTTTACTTAAATCAAATGGTCAAATGCTCTTGAACTGACTGTCAGAGCAGTTCTGGAGATGTTGTTCATGTGTTCAAGTCCTTATTTAGTGAGACCGCAGACGCAGAAATTACTGCGAGCGTCACGCGCGCTTCAGCGTGTGTGATAAAGGAAGTCGCGCTTCTGCTCGATTCATTAACAGAGACACACAGAACATGCAGGATTTACATTTAAATAGACTGTTCCAGCTTAATATTTAGAGATATTAGTCCATATCGTGAATTTGATGTAAGTGCAATTACCCATTTTGATTAATTAAAAAAGAAATAAATAAATTCCTCCTTATATCATGTTGTGTACTTGATTAATCGAAGCCTCTCAGTTATCGTTTCTTCGGCCAAAGTAAGGGCCCTCCAGCCATCGTTACAATCTCCTTGCCTATTTCAGCATCGGACAGGGCTCTCCCTCCCGGTGCAGCAGAGCCACAGGCCCCCTTCGGTCGTCGTGACAGCCCTCCATCCGATGCATCAAATTACGCCTCGTATACAGTCGCAAGGGGGACTCTCCCTTCCGGTGCAGCAAAGCCACAGCTCCCTTCGGATGCAGCGAGAGTCCCTCCATCAGTCGCGTTTTCTTGCCTACTCCGCATCGGACGGGGCTCCCCTACCGGTGCAGCAGACACACGGCTCCCTTCGGTCGCAGGGTGAACCCCCCCGTCTGAGTTATGTTGCATGCTCAATGGCGGACAGGGATCTCCCTCCCGGGGGAACAGAGCCACTGGCTCCCTTCGGTCGCAGCAGGAGCCCTACATCCGATGCATCAAACCATGCCTCGAATCTTCTTGCCTTTTCTGCATCTGACGGGGCTCTCCTTTCCGGTGCAGCAGACCCACGGCTCCCTTCAGTCGCAGCAGGAGCCCTACATCCGATGCATCAAACCATGCCTCGAATCTTCTTGCCTTTTCTGCATCTGACGGGGCTCTCCTTTCCGGTGCAGCAGACCCCCCCCATCTGAGTTATGTTGCATGCTCAAGGGCAGACAGGGTTTTCCCTCACGGTGGAACAGAGCTGCTGGCTCCCTTCGGTCGCAGTGAGAGCCCTCCATCAGACGCATCAAGCCATGCCTCACATAGTAAGGAGGACTCGCCTTTCCGGTGCAGCAGAGCCGCAGCTCCCTTCGGACGCAGCAAGAATCCCTCCAACAGTAGCATTCCAGTTATCGTCAATCAGGGCTCTCCCCTCCGGGGCAGCACTCCCGCTGCAGAGTTGTGAACCCCCTACAGAGGCTGGGAGAACCCTCCGAGGCAAAAAAAACGTGCCTCACATAAACCCGCAATTGGGGACTCCCCCTTCCAGTGCAGCAGAGCCGCAGCTCCCTTCGGATTCAGCGGGAGTCCCTCCAACAGTCACGTCTCTTTGCCTTCTCAGCATCGGACTAGGGCTCCTCTTCCAGTGCAGCAGACCCACAGCTCCCTTCGGGTGCAGTGTGAACCCCCCATCTGAGTTATGTTGCATGCTCAATGGTGGCTAGGGATCTCCCTCCCGATGGGGTACAGCCGCTGGCTCCCTTCGGTTGCATTAGGAGCCCTTCATCCGACGCGCCAAACCGCGGATCGAATCTCATTGCCTATTCAGCATCTGACAGGGCTCTCCCTTCTGGTGCAGCAGACCCACGGCTCCCTTCGGTCGCAGTGTGAACCCCCCGTCCAAGTTATGTTGCATACTTGATGGCGGCCAGGGATGTCCCTCCCGATGGGGTACAGCCGCTTGCTCCCTTCAGTCGCCTCCATCAGATGCAACAAACCGCGCCTCGTACTCAGCCGCAAGAGGGACTCTCCCTTCCGATGCAGCAGAGCCGCAGCTCCCTTCGGAGGCAGCAAGAGTCCATCATTTCTTGATATCTGGCACCGTGCTCCTCTCATAAGCGGCACGGAGGGCTCGCCGGTAAGACGTTGCGAGCCGCAGCTCTCGTCGAACACTGCTCGGGCTCTCTTCCCAACACACATATTTTGGGGGGCAACTAAATTTAGCTCTCTGGCTGATGTCCTGTGGGTTTAAGCTTCTTTTGGGGAGTTATTTGGGTTCGGGCTATGCTCCACAAGCGTATATATATCCAGTCTTCCTACCTCCTGTCCCACGACAGTTTTTTGGCATCCCTCCTCCACCCCAACTCCTCACTTCTAATCTATTTATCCCAAATTAGGGATAGGGGGAGTTATTTGGGTTCGGGTTTTGTGCTGTAGTTTTTGAGATTTTACTTACTGTGAGTGTGTTGTACACATCAGAAGAACTGGACTTGATATCTAGAGTCATATATGTGCTTTTACTGGGATCAATGTTCTACAGGTAAAGAGAGATAATACACACATCTTTATACAAATAAAGAAATATAATTTATATATAATTATATGAAATATAATTTATATTGTTTTACATTTATTTATTTGTTTATTTATTTATATATTTGTGTGTGTGTGTGTGTGTGTGTGTGTGTGGTGCATTAATCATCTCACCACATACTCGTGTACAGCAGATCTTCTGTTCATCTTTTTCCTCTGACTGTCAAAAAAGGAACAAACAGTTAATCGTTTCATATATATAATTAGTAATCAAATATCCTTCTGCATTAGTTTGAAAGTAAATAATGTTTATATACTCCTCATTGTGTTATTTACATTATAAATATTATAATGATGATGATAAACACTCCTCCAGATGTCAATGTGATCACAAACACTAGATTCCCAGCAGCACCATGATGAACTGAAAGAGGAAGATCGTCATAATTAACAAACTGATGAATGATGTGAAGACACAGTAGTGTGTTAAAGAAAACATATGATGCGATTTTAAGTTTACATTTCTCTTGAGAGTGTTAGAAGCTGTTTGTGAATAGATAAGATCACTAAAGTTGCAAAGACTAAAGTCTCAAACCTAAAGAGATATTATTTAGAAAAGTTAAGACTCGTCCACACCCTCCTAAAACACCTTGTTTAAACACACCCCCACTACATCACTATGTGGATAGATTTGCATAACGTTGCTTAAATATTCATGTAAAGGAGTAACTTTGATTCTCTGTAGTATTGTTGTCGTGGAGATGCTATGTTTTGTTGTGAAAGCAAAACTACTTTGTTCGGGCTTCCAAAAGAGGACACAACTAGAAAGCATTGGTTAAGTTGTATTTACAACACTGTTCCAGATCAGTTCAAACCAAATATTCATGTGTGTGCAACACATTTTACAGAGGACTGTTTCTTGAACCTGGAGAGTAGACTACAATTCCGTCTGTTCTGACTCACAGCCTGTAAGTATGTTTTCATATTTAAATAATTTGTGACTGATGATTCAAATGTGAGTTTTGAGCAGTGTAGGGTAGCGATTGTTGTTTGTTGCTTCTTGGATCACAAATGCAGACAGAGTTTTATATTTACGCAGCATGATAAACAACGCAATGCATAAAAAGACAGTATAAGTCATTGTAATCAGTAATTATGTCCCCACTTGGTGCAACAAATGGCTTGTTTATAATGGGTTTCATCGGATTTGTCTCCTCGCACTGGGACACAGCATCACAGTATGGTAAGGGGTGTAACATTTCCATCACACGCTTGAGGCATTCAGCCAATCACAATGCACTGGATAGCTGGTCAATTGGAGCACACCTCGCTTTTCAGAACGATGAGCCTTGTAAAAATCAAGTTTCAGAAAGGTGGGGCATTAAGGAGCAACAATGATGTACAGTATGTGGAAAATCATTTGTTTTGGAACCTTAAATGGCATAAACACATTGCATTACACCAAACACACAAAACAATGTTATTTTTAGCAACGCCTTATGACCCCTTTAATCAAACCTTCACCTGTGACAGTAACAGCATCTGATCTCTGAGATCCGTGTTGATTGTGAGCTTCACAGTAGAAGTGTCCACTCTGTAGTGCACTGAAACTATGTCCAGATCCAACAGAGGAGATTTGATTCTCCTTAAACCAGCTGAAGTTCAGAGCAGGAGGGTTTGAATCACTGCTGCAGATCAGAGTGACTGAATCTCCTTCCAAAATCTGACCAAACTGAATGATGGACACTGAGACACTCTTTGGAGCATCTGATGCAGGTTCATTATCAGTAACAACAGATTTGGGATGACAATTTTTAGAGGATTAAATACATATTTATTGAAGCATCATTAACTCACACATGACGTTTAAAGTCACAGCATCAGAGTGTTTCTCTCCATGTTCATTACTGGACTTGCACTTGTATTCTCCACTGTGATCAGAGCTGATCTTTAAGATGCTGTAGATTTTTCCAGATCCTACAAATGTTCTTCCTTTAAACCAGCTGATTTCTGCAGGAGGGTTTGAATCACTGCTGCAGATCAGAGTCACTGAATCTCCCTCCACTATTTCACCAGATGGACTGATGGACACTGAGACACACTTTGGAGGATCTTAAACAGTCAACATTTAAGTTTAGTTACAGACACAAACTCTACAAATTAAAAAGAAAGAAAGAAAGAAAGACAAAGTGACTGAATCTGTACTCACAGGTGACATTGAGCTGAACAGCAGGAGAGATGTAAGTGTGTCCCTGCACACCACAGCTGTATCTGCCTGCATCCTCTCTTCTGACTGACTGCAGCAGGAGTTGATTGTTTCTGTCTCTTCTCTCAGTTAATGGCTGTGAGTTTCTGTACCAGATGAATGTTGCTCTGTCAGTCAGAGCGCAGCTGCTGTTACATGTCAGACGGACTGAATCTCCCTCTGTCACTGTCTCAGGAGACTCCACCTGAAGATCTGAACACAACACACACATTATATCTAGTGCTGCTGTCATACACTGATTATTATTCAACATAATGCACAGAAGAAGAGTGAAACCTCATCAAAGTCACCTGTGACAGTAAGAGACACTCCTGGATTACCAAACAATTCCTCACGATGTTTATTAGTGATGAATCTGAAATAGTAATTTTGTGAATCCTTCTGTGTCACATGACTCAGTCTGATGGTGCAGTTCTGCTGTTTATCTCCCAAATACTGAAGCCTCTGACTGTATTCAGGGTCCTCAGACAGATCTGTATACTCAGCTTCATATGAGTCTTCATATTCATTTGTTTTGGTCCAGAACACTTTCCTGATCCGATATCCACACTGAAAAAAGTAATAAGTAAAGTTTTTGCACAAGCATTTTTCAAGTAAATTTAACACATTTGGAAATTAATTAAATCTACTTAACTAAGTTAAGTAAATAATATGTACATTTTATTGAGTAAAATTTAATTAAATAATATTAAATTAATGCATTTAGCAGACACTTTTATCCAAAGCAACTTACAATGCATTCAGGCTAACAATTTTCACCTATCATGTGTTCCCGGGGAATCGAACCCCCAACCTTGCACTTGCTAATGCAATGTTCTACCACTGAGCTACAGGAACACTTCAAGATCTTGTGAAAAATAAGTGAAAATTTCACTTACTTACTTTTTTATTTTGGAAAAGTTTTTACACTAACAAAAAAACCCGAAACAGATATTCTAGAAATTTCTACATGTAAAATATTTTTTTTCAAAACAGTTTTATCAAATGAGGGTAAATAAGTCTCTGAGATCTGACTGAGGAGGTATGAGTCGAGACTGAGACTATCGCGAGACTGTGGGTGAGAAGCAACATGGCAGCGCTCTGAACGCAACGCAACGCAAACACTGGATTACTATCAACTTCACTCATTTATCAAAACAACCTTCACCATACTGGATAACCAATCTTGTCAAGACCCGGATAACCTGTTCAACTTCATTGACAGCTATTTCTATAATCTGGACATTATGTCAGAACCAAACAGGAAAATACGCAAATGGGATTCATCCACTGAAACTCCAAACTTGCCATACTAGAACTTCTCCATATAGACATCCGTGATCTGAAAGCTAGTCTCGAATTTTCCCCAATATCAAATCAAAATTCTAATGCTAGATAACATCGAACTAAAAAAAAAAACGCATCACACCTCTCCACTCAAGTCACAAAACTCACCAAAGAAAATCAAATTATGCAAGAAACCATATTGGACATCCAGTGCCGGAGCATGCGTGATAATCTCATATTTTCTGGAATAAACATACCTCCACAAAACACATCAGATGATCCAGAGAAGGCAATACGAGAGTTCATGCACGACTCGCTCAAACTGCCTGCAGCAACAGTTGAGGAAATAACTTTCCACCGAGTTCATCGTCTTCCATCCAAAGACCCCAAAAAACCACCTCCAATAATCGTTAAATTTGAAAAATATAAGCACAAAGAACTCGTTAAAAGCAGAGGAAATCAACTGAAGAACACCACGTATGGGATGTACGATCAGTTCCCCAAACAAACTCAAGATCGCAGACGAAAACTAGTCCAGATGATGAAGCGTTTCCGCGAAGAAGGAAAGCGAGCTACATTATCGGTAGACAAACTTTACGTGGATGGAACACTCTACCGTGATCCAAACATCACTACGTGGCTGTATCCTACCTAAACTTTCACTTTCCATTTTAACACTGACTGTTCCAAATGCATTCTTTATAGCCATACTGCCATAACCTGTTACATATATCATTCATCATGCCAATAGTTATTACTGAACTCTGATTATAGACCCTGATGTCTCTTCTTCTTTTTTTTCTTTCTTTTTTTCTCTTTTTTTTTTTCTCTTCTCCTCTTTATTCTCTTCTATTCCCACAACGCCATATCTGCATCCAGCAACACATGCATTGTGTTATTATCTCCTAGTTTTTTTTTTTTTTTTTTTCATGTTACTCGCCATTCTCTATGTCTCCCACATAGTGTATGTCGGCTATTTGTGTATGTGTCCTGTCTATTTATGTGTATACCAGCGTTTATATTTGTGTTCTGTACATCTATGCTTTGTGTCTGTTCGAACGAGCCAGTCAGCAAGCCTGGAAACTACTCTCACCCCTCCCCCTCCCCCTCCTACTACATATCATGGGTACCTATCTTAGGTACAAATAGCACATCTTATATACTATTAGTATTTATATTTAATCATGCAAACACTTAAACTGATAACATGGAATGTATGTGGCTTTCACACCACCCCTAAAAAAAATTAAAGTAATTAACCACCTCGTTAAATTAAGGACAGATATTTGCTTCTTAAAAGAAACACACTTAACGGATACAGAACTACAACATCTCCATTTCAAACAATTCGACAAAATATTCTCATCTACATTTAATAGCAAGCAAAGAGGCGTTTCTATCTTGATAAATAAAAGCATCAGCTTCACTCTTAATTCCTCAATTTCAGATCCAGATGGTAGATTTATTATCATCAATATATCAATCAATCACTTAACTTTTACGCTAGCAAACATTTACGCTTCAAACAATGATGACCCATCTTTCTTTTATAATCTCTTCCCTCTACTGTACAATTCCACAAATCTCATAGTAGCCGGAGATTTCAATACTGTTCTCAACCCATCATTTGACCGTACACATAATCACAGTAACAGACGAACTTGTCACTCATCAGAAGTAATTAAACAATACATGATGGATTATGGCCTTGGCGATAGTTGGAGAGCAAGAAACTCACTGCTAAGAGAATATTCATATGCCTCTTCAGCCTAGCATTCTTCCTCTAGAATATATATTTTTTTTGGTTAGCAACTCCTTAATTCAACAGATATTAGAAAATACTATCCATTCAATTATTATCAGTGACCATGCCCCTGTATCTTTAACATTAAACATCCCAGCACAAAATAAAATCTCTACAAGATGGCGCCTTAACAATTCTCTACTAGAAGACCCCAATTTTACCACCCTTATAAGAAGAGAGTGGGCATCCTTTCTGGAGAGGAACGACTCTCCAGAAATCTCACCATCAACACTTTGGGAATCGGGCAAAGCAGTCATGAGAGGCATAATTATATCATATTCATCACACAAGAAAAAACAGCAACAGCAATTGGAAAACACTCTTGAGCAGAAAATAAAACTGCTTAGCAATCCACAGTTTACCGCCCCATCTGAAGAAGTACAAACTGAACTCAAGCAACTTAGGACTCAATTAGATAGTATCATAAACAAAAAAACACAGTTCTGTATAGAGCAACTCAAATATGATCAGTTTCACCTCAGCAATAAAGCAGGCAAGTATTTGGCAAACATGTTACAATACAAAAATCACTTATCCCATCTATTTTGGACACTTCAGGCAAAACTACGCAGGATCCTCAATAAATCAATAACTCTTTTCGCCATTTCTACAGTTCTTTGTACACTAACGGCACCCAACCTCTACAATCTGAAATTGACTCTTTTCTTAACAATCTGGACCTTCCCTCATTAACCACAGAACAAGCAAACTTTTTAGAACAATCCATCTTGGAAGTACAAAGTCTTCTTGTAATTTTTCCCATTGGACTAACTTAATCACATAATTCATTTTGACAGAAAAAACCATAGCTCATAAAAAGAACAATATATCTGCCTTTAAAAAAAAACTGGAATCCTCTCATAACCTTTCTACAAATTCAACAGCTGATGTAAACCACGCACTTTCCCATTCACCCCCTCATTCACCAATATAAAGTATAACAATCTACACCTAGATACAGGTTAACACCTGATGGCATTTCTTCTGGGCTTTTGAGTTATAACAAATATGTTTTAGAAACACATGGTTATAACAGCCAGAGAAAAGACTAAGACAGAAGTCAAGGGTCAAGAGCCCAACTAAAGCAAACACTGATCTCTAACATGGTTACTTCAAATGAAACAATAAATCAACATCTAAACCTTAGTTCATTCTCAATAAGATCTTCTGTAGACGTCTGACAGAAATAAAGTCAGTCTGGTTATTAATAAGTGGAGCTGGTGATGCTGTTTGTGGGGTTGTTTAATCAGATCTTGAGAGATTTCATGTATTTTATTTCAGTTGATTTCATCTAAGTCTGTGTCTGAAGTCAGTTGTAGTAGTTCTTGTGTTTCTCTTTTCTTCAGTGATTCTGTTTGTTAACAGCTGTTCATCACTAATTCTCAATCAGCACTTAGTTAATCACTAAATTACTTAAATGCAAAGTTTTAAAACTTACATGGTTTAAATCAAGGCAATCCATTTACTCAAACGGTTTGAGTAAAGTTTACTTATTGGATTTTACAGTGCTATTTCTTTTGTCTGTTTTCTTAATTGCAGAATATTTATCATGTGCATCCAGTCCTTCGTGCTGTCTTTGCTGTAAACTGGTTTAAAGGGACAGAAGTGAGAGACTTATTTACCCTCATTTGATAAAACTGTTTAGAAAAAAAAAAAAATATTTTACATTTAGAAATTTCTAGAATATCTGTTTCAGGTTCTTTGTAAAAACTTTTCCAAAATAAAAAAGTAAGTAAGTGAAATTTTCACTTATTTTTCACAAGATCTTGAAGTGTTCCTGTAGCTCAGTGGTAGAACATTGCATTAGCAAGTGCAAGGTTGGGGGGTTCGATTCCCCAGGAACACATGATAGGTGAAAATTGTTAGCCTGAATGCACTGTAAGTTGCTTTGGATAAAAGTGTCTGCTAAATGAATTAATTTAATATTATTTAATTAAATTTTACTCAATAAAATGTACTTATTATTTACTTAACTTAGTTAAGTAGATTTACTTAATTTCCAAATGTGTTAAATTAACTTGAAAAATGCTTGTGCAAAGACTTGCCAAATAAAAATTAAGTAAATTTACTTATTACTTTTTTCAGTGCAGTAGGGTATGTATAATTGCAGTAGACTGTCACTGTTGATCCCTTTAGTGCACAGATGTGTGAAGGACGGTAACACACACCCCAATACTGGCCAGAAACTCCTGAAACACACATTAAAGGGACTTCGCCCCAAAATTATTCTGTAATACGTCCTCATGTTGTCTCAAAACTTTATGCATTCATAAACTACAATTATTTTAGGCCAACTTCAGGCTTTTTTTGTTTTGTTTCAGCTCTGATTCTGAAGTTTGCATGATATTGCATTTTTGATTAATACCAAAAAAAAAAAAAAAAAAAAAACACTCGTATGATTTGCAGACCCCCAATTAAGTGAAGTCATAAAGAAAGTTTTTTTTCATTAGCAACATCATACTGTTTATCAATTGTCCAACAGGAGCAACTCACTGTGAATCACAAGCAGAAACACCAGACGAAGAGGAGAAGCCATTCTGACTAATATCACTACAAAAGAACACACACATCATGAGAAACACACCATTTTTAGCCTCAAAAACATAAAGCTTGAACTTTGAAAATATTTATAATTGTTCTTCAAAACAGCATTCATCAGACTATATATTCATATATTAAGCAGACTGACTCTTACTGTGTTGCGGTGTGTCTGATCTCCAGCAAGCATTCAACTGACATATTTCTCGTGCTTTACATTGTTTATTTTAAAATGATTAGTCAAATGTTTCTTCCTCTTTCTTGAGTCCTGCCCACACAAGCAGAGGAACAAAAGAAGTAACAACAATTCTGTCAAAATTGGTATTTATCAGTCAATCACAGTTTGACTGGTCAGTGAATCAAATTTATTTATATAGCATACAGAGTCAAAACCATGATCATTGTGCGTTACATTTATATACTACAGGGCTGTTGAATGCTTGAATCTGTTTGGCTGAAGAACATTCAGAGGTGGGCAATTATTTTCACGAAAACATGACTTTGGGATCTTCTTTTTTTTTCATCAATGTTCAGCATGAAGGCATGTGACACTGCAATCCAGTCTATGGTAGTAGGAGACATAATAGTGGAGTGGGATGACTTTACAGTAAGGTAATTTTTTTATATTTATCAAAGGCTATAATTAAAACAAGAAGGCCTATACTTATTTTTTTATTCTCTTTTTCCTTTATTTGGCCTTATAACTCTAGCACTCTTTATTCTAATACTCTAATTTTATTCTTTAGACAACTTTTTTTTTTTTAGACTTGGATTCTATTCATTTGCTACTTGTTTTCTTAAAACCAAAACAACAACAACAAAATAACACTACCTTTCTAATCTTTTTTTTATTTATTATACTATTAATAAAAAGGCCTCTTACACAGACTTGCTCTATTCTTTTTCTATTCTGTTTTCTGTTTATTTATATAATAATAATAATAATAAACCTTGCTATGTGTAGTACAGTATATACAAATCCTCATTAGGTTGAAATATATTTTATGAGCCCATACTTCCATAAGACCACGTATGCATAATGTGGTTATGATACAGCTCTCCCTTCAAGCTCTTGTGTTTTTCTCCTTAATCCTATTCTGCTCACAGGTGATTGGAGATGTAGGTAATGCGTACTGTAGATTACAGAAATGGTCAGGTTCAAACTTGATACAAGTGGTCAGGTATGGATAAAAAAAAAGATCTTCACTCCTTTGTTTTTGTTCAGTCTTGACTCTTTTGGTTTTATTATTTTATTATGATAACAGTAGTGATGTGAAAACAATTCTGCACATTCAAATCAATTTGTTCTCAAAAGTTTTCTTTTTTTGGACAGGGCAGTTTGAAGACATCTGCTGGTCAAACGCCTGTAAATACAAAAGAAATACTTGAAACAAGGTGAATTTATACAGTATAAGACAATTTAGTAACAGAGCAGTCCATGCTATTATCAAATATACTGTTCTGAAATGTTGCAGATTATATAGAGGTTAAAGGGATAGTTCACCCAAAAATCTAAATTATGTCATTAATAACTCACCCTAATGTCGTTCCAAACCCGTAAGACCTCCATTTATCTTCAGAACACAGTTTAAGATATTTTAGATTTAGTCTGAGAGCTCTCAGTCCCTCCATTGAAACTGTGTGTACGGTATACTGTCCATGTCCAGAAAGGTAAGAAAAGCATCATCAAAGTAGTCCATGTGACATCAGAGGGTCAGTTAGAATTTTTTGAAGCATCAAAGCACCAAAAATAGCAAAAACAATGACTTTATTCAGCGTTGTCTTCTCTTCCGTGTCTATTGTGAGAGAGTTCAAAACAAAGCAGTTTGTGATATCCGGTTCGCGAACGAATCACTCGATGTAACCGGATCTTCCTGAACCAGTTCACCAAATCAAACTGAATCGTTTTAAACGGTTCTCGTCTTTAATACGCATTAGTCCACAAATGACTTAAGCTGTTAACTTTTTTAATGTGGCTGACACTCCTTCTAAATACAAACATTCCATGTAATCCACTAAATGGTAAAGGTATTCAATCAACAGAAATCAGTAGTTTATGCTTTACTTTATTAAGCCATGTTTAATAATAATTTAAACATGACTATTAGGACTTGTACATTTACAACTTTAGAAAACACAACTATCTAAAGAAAGAAAAAAAAGTGTTAAACTTTTAAAGGGTTAGTTTACCCCAAAATAAAATTTCTGTCATTAATTTCTCACCCTCATGTTGTTCCAAACTCGTAAGATCTTCGTTTATCTAAAAAAAACACAAATTAAGATAGTTTTGATGAAATCAGAGAGCTCTCTGACCATTAATTTTCTAGGATTTAAAAAAAGTTAGGGCAATTGCTGTCTATGTGTGGTCAGAGAGCTCTCAGATATCTTTTTTCCGATGTTTTCCGATGGTGAACTAAGGTCTAGCGGGTTTGGAACAACATAAGGGTGAGATATTAATGACATAATTTTAATTTTGGGGTGAAATAGCCCTTAAAAACTCCTGAAAAACTTTGTTTTTATATGCATATCTGAAATCTCTAAACTAAAGGTTTTCACAAACAAAACAACATTAGCGCAGCTCCTCACTCCTCGCTCTCCGAACGGGCCTTTGAAAAAAAAAATATATATATGAACAATCAATGTGCCACTTTTTTTTATTCCCTTTTTCACAGTTCAAACAGATGTGTCAGGTTACCCTTTGGTGCCCCACATCAAGTCGATATATATCAGGAGTTTCCTGAAACACTCCCAGCACTTCACATACAGGGTGTGCAAAATGTACATTTTGACAAACTTTTACCACTTTTTAAGTCATTTCCAGTGAGAAATTAGTATTGTACTAATTAAAAATTCACTTTGTCACCAATGATTTCTCTCTTTTTTTGTAGATCATTAAACTATTGCCTCATTAGTTTGTCCAAAATCAGTTTTGTGAGGTACCTTATGCAGAGTTCACACTGCTTGATTTTCTTAGTCAGATCACAGCTCCTTTCAGACTGCATGACTATCTGGGGTATCGTTCAGACACTGCTGTGATCACTCTGCATGATGGACAGAGGGTTACATATTGCATGACTTTTCAAGAGGAACAATCACTGACAACTCTGTCCTGTCTGCAAACTATGTTTCACAACAAAACACGTGATTGACATGTTTGACAGGTTAAGTAACATGATCAAGGGTTTCAGCTCTATATTATGGGATGAGGTGCGCGTCTGTTGATTTAACGCACTGCTGCCTTGCCTGGTCTTATTCCGGTCATCATTTTGTACAAGTGAACTGTGTGTTTTATATCTACGGGCCCGGATGACTGCTCGCCGAAGAGTAAGAACAAAAGTGGAAGCGTTTTGGAAGCTGTTTTCTTGCTGGCTTGCTTCGAGTGTGTGGCAATCGTGGCCCTTTTTTCATTCTTTTGATTCTGTTTTTCTCTCGCTGCAAATTGTAATTTATATTGAAAGTGAAAATCATGACATTTGCCAAGTATGGTAACCCATACTTGGAATTGGTGCTCTGCATTTAACCCATCCAAGTGCACACACTCACAGCAGTGAGGAGTGAATACACACCAGGAGCAGTGGGCAACTATATATCCAGTGCCTGGGGAGCAACTGGGGGTTCAGTGCCTTGCTCAAGGGCACTTCAGTCATGGGTACTGAGGGCGGAAGAGAGTGCTGTTCATTCACTCCCCTCCAACTACAACTCCTGCCAGCACAGAGACTCGAACTGGCGACCTTTAGGTAACTAGTCCAAGTCCCTAACCATGTAACTGCCAACATAGTTACATATTTTTTTTCCTTGTGCTTATTTTTGTGTGTATTGAATGTAATGTAATTTATTTAGGTTTAAATTAATTTTGAGTTACAAGGTGAGATTTGTTTGTGTATTCGGGGCTAGATAGTACCAGCTAATCGTTAGTGTTTATTGTTTGTTCTTTTTTTTCTTTTTTTTTTTTCGTAAACAGCGTGAGGGGGGAAGTGTGTACAGGAAGGTTTTAGCTGCTGTCTAAAGGTGTTCACGTTGAGTGCCGTGTTTCTTTGTACTGATGTCACTAGAGTGGGTGTGTGTGGGTATTAAGTGTGGTGTGTGAATTGAGGGTTACAGCAGGCCATCTCCCTCCTTAGGCTTTCTTTTGTATTTGTCTTTTTTTTTTGTATTTCTTTTATTTAATTTTTGTAAAGCGTTTCTTTGTGATCATGTGAAATTTGCGCCCTTACTATTAATGTAATCATGGTTTACATTTTTTTTTTTTTTTTTGTGTTTGAATAAAACTACTATATGTCTGTCTGCTCACCCCTTTTTGGGAACGAACCTGTGAGCCCCCTGCTCTGGGGCTGGTAGTTCCTGGTATATACCGGGTGGCATAATCAAATGTTAGTATAATTTTTTGTGTTTCACACAATTGCCTCCAGTGCCTGACACCTCTCACCACATTTAAATCAACTGAATCATTTGCTTTGTAAAATGATTCACTGTTCTGAACACAGCCTGCAGAGGACCTCTGCTGGTCAAACACTTGTAAATAAAAAGTAAAGACACAACCTGCGTTATGACAATACACTTTAATAAAAATGCAATATACAATATCTTTAAAAACACAGAAAAGGCAAATTTTACATAAAATGTTAGATGTTAAATTTAACATCCAATGAGACCTTACATGATTATATTAGTTTCA
Organism: Carassius auratus; assembly: GCF_003368295.1. Taxonomy (NCBI): domain Eukaryota; kingdom Metazoa; phylum Chordata; class Actinopteri; order Cypriniformes; family Cyprinidae; genus Carassius; species Carassius auratus. Next base: position 160,812 of record NW_020529076.1, read on the forward strand.
TATGTAGTTTTTGTGTTGTAATTTAAGATGGTTTTCATTCTAATTCGTATAATAATAGGTTTATGCTTAAAATACAGTCAAATAAAATTTCAGCACGTAAGGCTTATCATTTGTAAGTCACTCTGTGATAGAAACCGTTTCTAAATTCATTTCTGTAAATCAAGACACTGTCAATCATTCAGGCTGCTCCCACAGAGAAACAGAAAAAGGCTGTAAAATGTTTTGCCACACGTCCCAAACACTATGGCCTGTCACGCTAAAAGAAAGAAAGTGATTTTGTGAATAACTTCATGACTAAATTATACACTTCAAATTTCTGGTCAGTATAAAAGGACTTGAATAACTTGATCTTAAACAGTGAATTGTATGCTGTGCACCATATACTTAGTCAGTAGACGTTTGATATCAAGAGTGAAATCACTTACCATTACATTCTCATACACAGGTTCAGTCGACTCAACATCATAGTCGTTAAGTCTGTCATCATGAGCTCTGGAATAATTAATCTTTGCCATTAAAGATGGAAAAGAGAGAGAATAGAGAAAACAATGACAAATAGTTGATAACTATAATATCATCTATAACAATAACCTTATTTGTGTCCACACCAATGAACTGACTATAATGATAACTTACTATGACATTCTCATACAAACGTTCAGTCGTATCAACATCAGATGCTTTGTATCTGTCATCCTCAGGTCTGGAATGATCCATCTTTGACTTTGAAGAAGCAGACATATTAGTAAAGATTAAATATGTAACCATTGCTAATAAACAACTCACAAATGCATTAGGACTTTCAGTGTGTTAGATACTACACTGCTCAAAAATGAAGGGAACACTTGATGTTTTTTTTAACAAGGTTTGGGAGGAGCGTGTCAGCCTAATCAAAACCGGTGAAGCACAATCAAGTTAATCAACACCATAGTATAAATACAGCTGACTTATCCATTGACGGTTTAGCAACATCTCTTCTACTGCGTTAAGTGAGCGCCGTGGAAAAAACAGGGTCTGGTTCCAAGTGCAGGAAAATAACTCTTTAATAAACTGAAAAGGCCAACAAGGCAAAACAAATTAAGGAACGATTCCAGCCCGACTAGATCACAAGCATAAACCAAGAAATACAAGTAACACTCAAAATACAAATACACAATTAATACAGCCAGGCACAATTGTGAGTGAGAGGAGAATATATGCTCTGTGACAATGGAGAACATCTGTGTGTGTGTGTGTGTGTGTGAGTATGTGATCAGCTTTGTAGAGTTTTGGGAATGGAGTCAGGGAGATGTCGACCTCTGGTGGAGAGAGGACAAAATGCAGGGCCCAGACTCATGACACCTCCACCCACCCCAACTCCTCTCTTCGAGTTCATTTTGGGGTTCTCTAGTTTCTGGCTATTACCGAGCTTTGAGCCCTTCCCCGGACAGCACGCCAGATACACATTATCATACTTCAGCTAATTATACTGTGTGTAAGCGTGAATTCCTGAAACCACAGTATAACACCAAGTCAGTAAAACTTCAGGGATGTCAATCTGTCTAATTACGCTGGGCACGCACTAGATGATATTCAAATCTTAACCCATTTTAAAGCCATGGGAGACTACAGATATGAAGACAGTTTCAACCAATTTTTAGCCTTAGTAAGGTGTGACGAGTCAATTGTCTCACCCCTAATTATCATCGGCACCCCATCCAGGGCTTGCGGAGTGTGATGGGGCACACCTGATGGAAATGGAGCATCATGACCGCCGCTGTTGAAAAGACCAACGTGCCTCTCCTCGGGAGACCAGTCTCTTCCCCATCTATGCACACTGGAGTCCTTATGGGTCCAGGAAGGGTGCGCTGAGGGACTCCCGTGCCACCCGTGAGATGTGAACGGCTGGACCCGCGGTCCGGATGAGAACCGCACCCCTTTACATGGCCATCAGCCCAGGAGGTCATGCCGTCTATCCCGTGCAAGCCTCGCGGCCAGTGAGGAGAATGAAGCCGCTAAACGAAGCTGCTGCCCCTTGCGCCCCGAACAGAAGAGGGGAGCGCGTGCGGCCACCAGACTCCACCACTTACCTGGACCCTTCCTCCATGAACACTGCCCTTCCTACACGAACCCCACAGCACAACATGGACACCAGATTCCCTGTTGTTTTGTACACTCTCCCCCTGTGGACACTTTTATTCCCTCTTTTTGTTTATTTTCTGTTAATAAAAGCCACTCTGAGGCCTGACAGCAGACCCACTGTGTCTGTCGTTTGCTCCTCCCACCACAAATGCCAAGTAATCTTCTGAATGCGCGCACTAGACAAATTGAGCAGACTGAAAAATCACACATTTGCTGATTGTAGGAACAATTTCACAGTGACATAAGATCTCACAAGATCAAATATGACTAGAAAAGAAAAACAAATGGAGAATCCGGAATCTCGGACTCAATCAAGCAGTTAAATAAGCATAATGTTTTTATTACGCCCTCACTGGGCAAACAGGGAAAACAAAATGAAGGATCACACCAAGAGCACATCAGCGGGTACCTGTGATGCAGTGTCAAAGTCACACCAATCAGAGCGTCATTGGGGATGCAGTATCAAAATGTCACAACAATCGGAGTGTCATTGGGAACACAATGTTGAAGGCCCATTGAACTCCTGAAAGAGAACGTTTAGCGTGCAGAGAGGAGCTGGAGTAAAGTATCGAGGTCCCAACAGAAATGAGATGCCAGGGCTGGAAGCAGAACCAGTAAAGTCTGGCAGGATGAGAGGGAACAGTTCTAAATAAAATAAATTGCGTCTACTAAATGCATAAAATAAATATCATATACTTTAAGACTTTTACTCAAGTAGAGAGATAGAGGACAGCTGAAGATTAACCATAGCAATTTTGTAGTCTCTAACTTAAACTCTCTAGTGCAGTGGTTCTAAATTCCAGTCCTCGTGCCCCACTGCTCTGCACATTTTGAACATTTCTCTTAGTGCTTAAGACATTTGTTCTATTCGAACGCAAGTGCCCTGCGAAGTGGATATCACAGGATATTCTGCCATGATTCCAGTTCGAAGCAAACTTATATGTTCCAATCAAAGTGCATTCACAGCTAGAATTTTTGTGTTCTAAAAATGTTCTCAGAACATTACCATGATTGTTCTAACAATGTTTTTAGTGGGTAGTTTTATTTTTGTTCCCAGAACGTTCTCTCAAAAGATAGGATAACGTTCTCCAAAAACATTCCAAAAATGTTTATTATTATCATTATTAGAACATTATCCCCTAACATTCTAATTAAGATTCAAGCAGATGCCTTGCCTTGCCTTGCCTTGTTTAAAGTAATAGTTTAGTTTAATGTCACCATAATGGTGGTAAGTGTTGGCTTTAGTTGTGCAATTTGATACTTGACTTATCAGTGTTGTTCTTTAGCTGCTGGAATCTTTGTTGTGGCAAGATAACATGTTGTTTGATGGTGCTGGTTGCTTGCTGATGAGTAACACATCATCACACATGTGGTCTGTTTATCCTTTTCACCAAATCTAATGTACAGTGTTACTTACATATTATTTATTAAAGCAACTTAACGGCTAAACAGCCTGAGACAAAGCTGAATTTAAAGCAGATTACTTCAATGCTTTGAAAAAATATACACTTTTTTTTATTTTGTCACACAAACATCAGGATTCAGTGTATGAATCTCAAAAATGGTGACATGCTTCATGCTGCAATGTATTCTGGGTACATCACACAAAACTCATTCATGTCACCCAGAATGCACTGCGGCATGAATCATTTTACATTTATGACAGAAATAAATTTTGTTTATAATAAGTGAAGTTGGTAATACTTTTTTTTTTTTGAGTATTTACGCTAGAGTTTGACACCAAACAGAAGTTGGGTTTTAACTTTCAACCAACATTTGACTTCTGAGCCATGTCAGTCCACATCTAGTGTGATGGGAAGCTTTATTAGAATGTTAGAGAATAATGTTGTAACAATGTTATCAATAGACATTTTTAGAATGTTTTTAGAGAATGTTATCCAAACTTTTAGTAGAACATTATGGGAACTAAAATAAAACTAGCTGCTGAAAACGTTCCTAGAACATTAAACATTTCTAGGAAGTGTGCGAGATGTAAATTCATATTGTATTGATTTATAGAGGTATATGATGTCACAGCTGTCCTTGTGTAAAGATGCTGCACAACACAAATCAGTGAATAAATGTTCAGAAGTGAAGTAGACTTCAACAGATTTCCCCTGCTCAGGGAGTAGGGAACAATGAACAATGGGAACACAGTTCATGCACGGAGCTCAATTCTAATGAGCTGATTATCTGAATCAGGTGTGTTAACAAAGAAAGATGTGCAAAATATGCAGAGCAGTGGGGCGTGAGCAATGGAATTGAGAACCGCTGCTCTAGTGCCACCAACAGCTCGAATTTGCACTGATGTTTATGCAAAAAAAAAAAAAAAAAAAAAAAAAAAAAAACAGTTTAGAAGCAATTTTTTCCTTCCGATTCCATGGCTCATGCGGAGTTGAATGCATACCATTATTTTCCTTTTTTTTTTGCTTCAAGATTTTTTCACAACTTAGATTTATTCGAAAAATCAGATTTTTCAAACTTGTCCTACAAGTTTTGTCAGATTTTACCTAAATTGGCTCAGCTCATATTCAAGCAATGCTGCCAAAAATAAAAAAAAGAATGCAAATTGGTTAATCAAGCCAGAGTTGAATAACTTGAACAAATTTGATGGAGAGCATGGCCAAATTAACACAAGACTATATCCCTGCAATGCTTTAGTGTATTTAAACCAAACTTGCGGTGCTTCTCATTTCTTAATTGTTCATCTTCATTTCCTTTCCTCACTAACTTTCCTTGTCTTAGCTCAACCCACCCTTAGGATATGAGGGAAGGATGCAAGAAAAGGAAATGGGGATGGAGGAATCAAAGGAAGAACATTGACATTTTCTTGACATCAGAGCATCATCAGCTGCGCTAAAGTGATCTGCCCTTATGTTGTTAAAGTTTGTTATTTAAGACATTCATAATAATTATCAATGAAGCAATATGCCCTGTTGAAATATACGATTTTGATGGTTTATTTAAATTGCAAAGGTAAAATATAAATGCACATTATTATGACACATGTGAAGGGGGAGATGAATTCATATGTGCATCAGGGTTTTTTTTCGCCGAAAAAAGACTTCAGCATAGGAAACAACTGTGTATCCTGCCTCATGACTCCTCAGGAAGCCTCCTCACTCCTTGATTCTCGCCTCTTCACAGTGCTATTAGATAATTAAAGGGTTAGTTCATCAAAAAAATCTAAATTATGTTATTAATAACAGACCCTCATATTGTTCCAAACCCGTGAGACCTCAGTTTATCTTGAGAACACAGTTTAAAATATTTTAGATTTAGTCCAAAAGCTCTCAGTCCCTCCATTGAAGCTGTGTGTACGGTCTACTGTCCATGTCCAGAAAGGTAAGAAAAACATCTTCAAAGTAGTCCATGTGACATCAGAGGGTGAGTTAGAATTTTTTGAAGCATCGAAATTACATTTTGGTCCAAAAATAGCAAAAACTACTACTTTATTCAGCATCGTCTTCTTTTCTGTGTCTGTTGTGAGAGAGTTCAAAACAAAGCAGTTTGTGATATTCGGTTCACGAACGAATCATTCGATGTAACCAGATCTTTTTGAACCAGTTCACCAAATCGAACTGAATCGTTTTAAATGGTTCTCGTCTCCAATACGCATTAATCCACAAATGACTTAAGCTGTTAACTTTTTTAATGTGGCTGACGCTCCCTCTGAGTTCAAACAAACCAATATCCCAGAGTAATTTATTTACTCAAACAGTACATTGACTGAACTGCAGTGAAGAGAGAACTGAAGATGAACACCGAGCCGAGCCAGATAACTGAGAGCTGGGACTGAGAGCTCTCGGACTAAATCTAAAATATCTTAAACAGTGTTCCAAACATAAACAGAGGTCTCACGGGTTTGGAACAACATGAGGGTAAGTTATTAATAACATAATTCAGATTTTTTTCGATGAACTAACCCTTTAAGATGTCCTAAAATATGGCTGAGCTGAACTGGTTTCCAGGTCATAGAATGGAGGAGCGAGGAAATGAGGAGGTATACTGAAAAGCACCCCTGGTGTCTTTTATAACAACAGTGACCTGAGGGTACCTGCATAGGTTCATGACAGCACCATCTAGTGAACTGGAGATATGAACAATTGCTAGTTTTTTTAATAAAATCCAGTCAACACGTGAGATCATGCATGAACACAGTGACATCACACAAATCTCATACTTTGATACTATGTGAGCTTATAGTGAATTCAAAATGTTGAGCAGGTTGAGAGCCAGTTCAAATATAGGTCACCAGGGGAACATACTATATCCTGTTCCTCAGTGAAATGGTCACATGATGAGCTCACAATACAAGTACACACCAGCTATTAGGGGTGTAACGGTACGCAAAAATCATGGTTCGGTACGTACCTCGGTTTTAAAGTCACGGTTCGGTTCATTTTCGGTACAGTAAGGGAAAGAAATGCAAACATTAAACTTCAGGTTGGTTATTACTATACACTTTTTTTTTTTTTAATTTTAATAAAATATATATAAAATAAAAAAAAGAATAAGAAATAAAATACTGCTAGTTCTCCACTTAATAAAATACTCTCAGTCTCAAACCAATATCATATAATAAAATATAATGAAAAATATAAATAAATAACTATGATTACAGTGCAGCATTACCAATCCCAGCATGCTGCTGCTGTAGGTGACATAGAGGGAGACAGCCAACAGACCAGGCTCTTGTCTTCAAGACAACAATATCTATACTTCATGTTGAGCATAAATATAAAGCCTACTGATAAAGGACATTTATTTTTTAAATTACATTTATTTCTGAATTTATGTCAACCTATAGACTTTCAAACATCAAAGTGTCATGAATTAATATGTATTTGTGTACATATTATTAATATGTATTTGTGTACATATAGACCGAAACGGTCCGGTACGAATACACGTACCGTTACACCCCTAATAAATATATATATATATATATATATTTATATATATATATATATATATATATATATATATATATATATATATATATATATATATATATACACACACACACACACACACACACACACACACACACACACACAGGTGTTTTTTTTTATTGTTTTTTTTTTTTTTTTTGAGCAGTGCAGTTCATTTAGTAATGAGACTATTGACAATTGAAGTAAATTTGCTCACCTGAGTTTCAAGATTGTCTTTTATCCTTTTCCCCCTGCTTCTCCTTAAAGGCAACAAATGTGTTAAATAAAAGAGTACAAAATTACTGTATTGTATTATAACAATATTTGACTCACAATACAGGAAATGCATTTCTATGATGGGATCATATTTCTTTGGTCAACTATGTGGAGCATTATTCACATTTTATTTCAAAGATTTGTAGAAAGCTAAACTAACTTCATTTTTTATTTTACTAAGGGTTATAAATGAGGTTAAGTACCGTCAATCAAATACTGCACACATCTTACCAAATTATCAGCACTGTGATGATAACTAAAGCTCCACAAACCACTCCAATGGATATGTACAATATCACCAGACGTCCTGCAACAGAGACGAGACTAAAACACCTGAACAGATCCATTTGCTTCACTTTAGAAAGAGTAAATTAGATGCTCTACCTTTAACAGTGACAGTAACAGCATCTGATCTCTGAGATCCGTGTTGATTGTGAGCCTCACAGAAGAAGCGTCCACTCTGTAGTGCACTGAAACTCTGTCCAGATCCAACAGAGGAGCTTTGACTCTCCTGAAACCAGCTGAAGTTCAGAGCAGGAGGGTTTGAATCACTGCTGCAGATCAGAGTCACTGAATCTCCTTCCACTATTTCAGCAGATCCATTTATGAACACTGAAACATTCCTGGGAGGATCTAGAACATTCATAAAATTAGCAATTAAAAATAAATAAATAAATAAATAAATGTTACTGAACCGCCATTAACTCACACATGACATTTAAAGTCACAGTTTCAGAGTATTTATCTCCATGTTTATTTCTGGATTTGCACTTGTATTCTCCACTGTGATTAGAGCTGATGTTTAAGATTCTGTATATTCTTCCAGATCCTACAAACGTTCCTCCTTTAAACCAGCTGATTTCTGCAGGAGGGTTTGAATCACTGCTGCAGATCAGAGTCACTGAATTTCCCTCCACTATTACACCAGACGGACTGAAGGACACTGAGACACTCTTTGGTGGATCTAAAGAGAACAAACATGACCTGTTTCAAACATAAACATAAGTTATTAAAGAGAACTAATGAATCTGTACTCACAGGTGACACTGAGCTGAACAGCAGGAGAGATGTAAGTGTGTCCCTGTACACCACAGCTGTATCTGCCTGCATCCTCTCTTCTGACTGACTGCAGCAGGAGTTGATTGTTTCTGTCTCTTCTCTCAGTTAATGGCTGTGAGTTTCTGTACCAGATGAATGTTGCTCTGTCAGTCAGAGCGCAGCTGCTTTTACATGTTATACGGACTGAATCTCCCTCTTTCAGTGTCTCAGGAGACTCCACCTGAAGATCTGAACACAACTCACACATTATATCTAGTGCTGCTGTCATACACTGGTTATTTATATAAATTATACAGATTACATAGAGTGAAACCTCATCATAGTTCGAATTACAGGGACAGAAGTATCAGATAAAAACATTATCGTTAACTGAAATAAAGACCAGGCATATCTATTACAAAAAAAAAAAAAAAAAAAAAACACCACACATTGGAAAACTAACTAATACTGTAATGTATATTTGCCAAAACTAACTAAAATAAATTAAAAAAATAAAATTATATAGTAAATGTCCTTAGTTTTCATCTTTGTCATGGTCTTAATTTTTTTAACGCTATTTAAAACACGCAACGTTCCTTTCCCTCTTCTCCCTCCATCTCTCTGTCACTCACGCGCACGGGCACATACACACACACAGCCCCTTCCCTACGTGCACACCGCGTCTCCTTGAGAACGTGTGTTTGTTCGACGTTGAAAGCAAGTTCGCGAAAAGTTGGTATCTCTACCTCGTGAACACCTTTACACAATCACACATTAAAAAGTGGTATGAAAAATATTTTACATTCTGAATATAATTTTGTCAGTGTGTTAATGTCGACCCGAGAAGCAATTGAGCCCCACTTTAAAAACTAATTAAAACTAAACTGAATTTAAAAACAAACATAACATCAGTGAAACCTGTGGAGACATAAAAAGAGCCAAGTAGCCTAGGCTAAATGGTAACGTTACATGCTAGTATTTGAATTTGTTTTTAATTGGTTAGAATTGTTTTTACATTCTATTATTTCATATTTTTAGTTCGATAAATGAAATTTCATCTGAGAACCCTAATACTTTCTTAATGAAAATAAGATTTGATTTTATTCACAGAGACAATATGAGGAAAAGGAAAGGGCATACAGACATCAAGCACTTTTTGGGTGTTAAAAGAGTAAGCAGGTCTTATGGAGGTAAGACCCAACCCTCTCATATACTGTATAATAAATCCCTACTGATTATCAGTTCGTCACATGTTTAGACCTTGTATGTGTGTTGCACAACACATGTTGCACTTGCCGATCACGGTGGGGATTCATATGGTAGTGGACCATGATGGTCATCAGTGCTGGGAGTAACGGGTTACAAAAGTAATGCATTACAGTAATTTATTACTTTTTCCAGTAACGCAGTAGTGTAAGGCATTACTAATTAATTTTCAGTAATATTTTACTCAGTACATTTTCAGCAAAGCTTGTGTTAAAAAAAAAAAAAAAAAAACCTTTGCGAGACCGCAAGATTTCATTAATCTCCCTCTTGTTGGTGTAATTTTGTTATTGCGTGACAGTGAAGGCGGGTTTTACAGGAGTGGCGCGAGGCATGATTTCTGCCCCTGCTGTGCTTGCGAGTCGCGCTTGCCAGTGGAAAAGCGGCTAATGAAGATGGCAGAAGACGACTGTACATTCACGAGGTGGACGTATGCTCATTACTTTGAATTTGTCAGAGATAAGGACAAAAAAAACGTAATAATCAAATGCAACCTTTTTGTAAAACCATCGACGTCGCGAAATAGCACTAGAAATTGAAAAAAAAAAATCTCGAACGGTACCATGCGACCACTAAGTTACACTTGCTGAGAAGAGAAAAATAACAGAGGATGAGAGTGATAAGCCAAAGCAGCAGAAATTACATTTCTCTCGGCCTGCCATCATTCCACTTGAACTTGTGGCAGAGTATGTCGTCGAAGAGATGTTACCATTGACTATTTTGTCATTTTAGAATTTTAAGTTCTACTTTGTAGTTATTTTCTTGAAAGTAACTAAAAAGTAATATAGGAGTAATGTAATGATGGTCATAGAAGAAGTGAAGGAGCAGTACCCCTCAATTATGGTGGGGTAATTCGCACTCTGAACTTCATCAAATGTACCTGTGACAGTAAGAGTCACTCCTGGATAACCTTTCCATTTTCCATCTGTTACATTAGTTGTGAATCTGAAACAGTACATGTGTGAATCCTTCTGTGTCACGTGACTCAGTCTGATGGTGCAGTTCTTCTGTTCATCTCCCAAATACTGAAGCCTCTGACTGTATTCAGGATCCTCAGACAGATCTGGATACTCTTTACCAACCTTTACATGGTTTTTAGTCCAGAACACTTTCCTGATCTCATATCCAGCAGGGTATGTATAAGTGCAGCTCATTATCACTGCTGAGTGCTTTAGTGCACAGATGTGTGGATGTATGTAACTCACACCCCATTCAGCACTAGAAACCCCTGAAACACAGAATTCATATAGTGAACAAAATATCAGCAGCTGAAAGATGGTGGGGAAATGCTTCAGTGTTTCTAAAGTGTTGCAGAGACTCACCGTGAATCAAGATCAGAAAGATCAGAGAAAGAGGAGGAGCCATTCTGATTGACATCAGCATAGCATGCCTACAAAAAAAAAAAAAAAAATCAACACTGGCATATTTAAGCTGTCATGAACCAGTTTCATTCATGATTTATATATTCGAAGATCATTTTAAAGTTATCTTCATTTGTAATTTTTATAGAACAATATAATTATCATTGTCAGTCTAGATGCTGATGTCTGTTGAGGTTTAGTCAGACTCAGTGTTTAACACTCTGTGGTTAAACTGTTAAGCTTGCAGGATCTCACCTTCTTCTTCCTGTTCAGTGCAAATCAACAGACAAATGCTGGCATTTTATTCTCTCTCTGTCTTTATTTTACTACCATTCTCAACACTGTACAACAAATACAGAGAGAGGATAAAATGCCAGCATTTCTTTTCCTTATACATGTAACCGGGGCATAATATTCTCCATTCATACCTACCCGCCACGAGGGGTTACTCGTGTTTACGTGATGCATAGTAGAGTGCACACAGAGGAAGAGTGTACTACATGTGTGGGTTGTGCTTGTTCATAGCTGTCTGCAGCTGAGCACATGAGCAGTTGTGCATAAGATTAAAAGCAAACATCAGCCTTTCTTAAGGAAGGGGGGAAAGTCCTGCTTGTGTTTTGCTTACCACCTTGTGCATCATGTATTTGGTGTCTGTCTGCAAGATATTTCCGGGTGGATATATGCATATCTAATGTGGCGGAGATTGAGCAGGGGAGAACAGATACACGTGTGTCAGCGCCTCGTTTCATGTTACAGCGTGTCACAGAAATAGCATCCAAAGGCCACTACCGTTGTTTTATAGGGGTATATTTCATACAGGGCTATTTTTGTGTGTTTTCATTTATTTTCTCTGTTGATTTGGGATCTTTATAATCTTGAGAAGGAATGTGATTTAAGGAGAAATGTGTATTAACCCTTTCTAATCAGCCGAATTTCACCCAAAGGGAGTGTTCAATAGTTGGGCTACTGTTTTATTTGTTTTATTTATTTGTCTTTAAACTGAATAGGCCATTGTAACAAAATATTTACAGTGCATTTGGAGCTTGTGTTAATTTGATCTCTTTTTATATTTCTTGTAAACTTGGTTTATTATAATATACTACGCAGGGGGAAATTTCACAGTCATTTAATGCTGTGTTTTCTCTTAACTCAGTCGGAAATAAAGAACCCCTGTTAGATGTATGGCTGTGCTGGAGTCTTTGTCATAGTGTGAAGGTTCACACGGCCACATACATGAGACAAAAACACATTTATTTTTTGTTTCCTACTCACTGGTCAGTTCTCTTAGACCAACATGTGATACATGCCATTGCATGCAATCTCCCGCACCCCACCACCAAAAAAAAATAAAATCAGATAAATATAATAAAATAATTTACTTTATAAAGTTTGACCAAAATTAAATGTCTTTCCAGCTGAAGACCAGCTTGATTTTTAAACAAATTAAGTTTTAAAGACAAATATAGTTTAAACCGCAGCAGTATTTAGATTACTCACTAAGCTGCCAGATTCTATATATGTATTAGTGGTGGGCTGTTATCGGCGTTAACATGTTGCGTTAACGGGAGATTCTTATCAGGCGATAAAAATAATATCGCCGTTAATCTATTCTCAAAGTTGTGTTGAGAGCTGGGTCTATACTAGGCAAGCTATGATGACTTTGACCTTGAAATTTTAGCGTGGATGTATGCCGAATTACACTGTAGGGAGCGAGAATGAGTCTTCGAGCCTGTGTGTATGCCTACTGTGAAATTACCACATCAAACGTGATATGCTAACATGGATGCAGCTGAAGCCGCCTGGTTTGATTCAGGGAAATTATTCTTATTTTTTTTAAAGAAGCTTCCTCGACAAGACGCACGCCTGTTTCACACATAATCCATCTGCAGTGCGTATGGAGTTCGTGTGTGTTTCGTATGTGGTGCTGAAGCACCGACTCATACTCATTGTGCTTTCACACAGGACACGTTTGCAGTCCGCTACTCGGTACTTGAACGATCACTGCTGGAACGCACTGACAGACCGCAACCGTGTGAACGCTGGAATCCGTTAACATGGGTGCGTAAAAAAGTATGCAACGCATACGCACTGCAGACGGAGTACAGTATGTGTGAAAAAGGCGTAAGGTTATTTGCACCTTGTGCAATGTGGAATTCGTTTACAGCTTTCTCAAGCAGTTTGTAATGCATTTTAATCTAGATTAATTCCAAGACTACAGTGAGATTAATCTATATTAAAATTAGTCTATGCCCACCACAAAATATTATATATATATATATATATATATATATATATATATATATATATATATATATATATTGTGGCGGGGTGAGGAACTACACGACAACCGATGGAAGAGAAAAGTCCCCGAAGGGTGGATTTATTAAATAAAAGTGCTCTGGGTGAAGGCGGTGCTCTCCGTGGCGCTTTAAGTCCCTCGTGCTCGCTGTGTCCTGAGTGGTGGATCCCGTGCGGTGCTCTCCTTGGTGGGGGCTGACGGTCACACGCTGCTCTCTGGAAAAGAGGAGGTAAGGGTTAGCGTCTTTGTCAGGAGACATTCCTCACCACTCTGTCTTCCTCCTCTGCCTAAGTAGGCACTGCTTGATCAGCTGCAGGTGCGACCGCTCAGCCCGTGATGAGCTCGTGCCGGTGATTCCGGTGTGTTGCCAGGGCGACGCTGACGAGCGCTCGGGACGCATGTCACACTCCCCCCCCCTAAGCGTCGACCTGCGCCTGCGGTACAATGGGGAGATATGGGGAGGGTGGGGAGTGGAGCCTGACAGACCTGCGAAAGCTGCCCCTATCCTGGAGAGACCGTCCGCGTTGGCGTTGGCCGTCCCCGCCCGATGTTGTATGGTGAAGTGGAAGTCCTGGAGCGCAAGGAACCAGCGGGTTACCCTGGGGTTGGTGTCCTTTGCGCGGGCCATCCACTGTAGTGGCGCATGATCTGTCAGCAGGGTGAACCGGCGTCCGAGGAGGTAATAGCGGAGCTCCAGGACTGCCCACTTGACGGCCAGCGCTTCCTTCTCCACGGCGGCATACCGTTGTTCGGTCGGGGTCAGCTTCCGGCTAATAAAGATCACCGGGTGTTCCTCGCCGTCCTGGACCTGGGAGAGAACGGCTCCCAACCCGGTGTCCGAGGCGTCGGTTTGTACCAGGAAGGGGCAGTTGAAGTCGGGGGCTCGCAGGACTGGCTCCGTGGTGAGGGCTGACTTCACCTGCTGGAATGCCTCTTCCGCTTCCAGATTCCAGGCTATCTTCTCCGGTTGCCCCTTCCTGGTCAGATCTGTCAGGGGAGAGGCTAAGGAGGAGAAGTTAGGGATAAAACACCGGTAGTATCCTGCCAACCCCAAAAAGGCTCGTACCTGGGTCTTGGTAGAGGGCCGCGGTGCCGAGAGGATAGCTGTCACCTTCTTTTCCTGGGGGCGGATGAGGCCACGTCCCACGCAGAAGCCCAGGTACTTGGCTTCGGAGAGAGCCAGGTGACATTTCCGGGGGTTGGCGGTGAGCCCCGCCCGGCGGAGGTCCAGCAGCACCCTCCGGAGCCGCTCTAAATGTTCCCCCCAGGTCTCTGAATGGATGACCACGTCGTCGATGTAGGCCGCGGCGTAGGCCATATGGGGCCTCAGCAGGACATCCATGAGCCTCTGGAATGTGGCGGGGGCCCCGTGCAGGCCGAAGGGAAGGACCCGGTACTGCCAGTGGCCACTGGGGGTCGAGAAGGCCGTCTTAGGCTTGGCATCCTTGGATAGGGGAACTTGCCAATACCCTTTTGTGAGGTCGAGAGTTGATATGAACCGGGCCCTTCCTAGTCGATCCAGGAGCTCATCGACGCGGGGCATGGGATAGCCATCGAATTCAGAGACCTCATTTAGGCGGCGGAAGTCGTTGCAGAACCGTAGGGTGCCGTCGGGCTTCGGGACCATGACGATGGGGCTGGACCATGGACTCCGCGAGGGCTCAATTACCCCTAGCTTCAACATCTCCTGTACCTCTGTCTCGATTGCGTGTCGCCGAGCCTCCGGGACACGATAGGGCCGCTGCCGGACGATGACTCCTGGTGGTGTTCGGATTTCGTGCTGGATGACGGTCGTCCGCCCTGGCAGAGGGGAGAACACATCCGAGAACTGACCGACCAGGTGCTGCAGTTCCGTCTTCTGGGCTGCGGAGAGGTGGGGATCCATGTCCACAACCACGGGAGAGGTGGCGGCGAGGGCCGAGAGCTGGGGCCCGGTCCCCACCCAGCGCTTCAACAGGTTTATATGATAGAGCTGCTCTTCCCTTCGACGGCCAGGTTGGCGCACTTTGTAGGTGACGGGTCCCACCCGTTCGGTGACCGTATACGGGCCCTGCCAGCGGGCCAGGAACTTACAGGCTGAGGTGGGGACCAGCACCATGACGTGATCTCCCGGCTGGAACTCCCGGGGTTGGGCAGCCCGATTGAAGAGGCGCTGCTGGTCTTGCTGGGCCTTGGTCAGATGCTCCCGGACCAATGGCATGACCCTGTCGATCCGCTCCCTCATGGCCTTGACGTGCTCGACGGTGGTCCGACATACCGCAGGCTGTTGTTCCCAGGCTTCCCGGGCGACATCTAGGAGCCCTCGGGGTTGGCGGCCGAAGAGGAGCTCGAAGGGCGTGAAGCCGGTGGATGCCTGGGGCACCTCCCGGATCCCGAACAGCACATACGGGATCATCTGGTCCCAGTCGCGTCGGTCCTCGGCCACGACACGCCGCAGCATCTGTTTCAGGGTCTGGTTGAAGCGTTCCACGAGCCCATCGGTTTGCGGGTGGTATACGCTGGTCCGGATCTGTCGGACTTTGAGGAGTTTACAGAGGTCAGCCATGATCCGGGACATGAAAGGGGTGCCCTGGTCGGTCAGGATCTCCGCTGGCAGGCCAACCCGACTACTCAGTAGGAAGAGCTCCTGTGCGATGTTTTTGGCGGTGGCCTTGCGGAGGGGAATGGCCTCTGGGTAGCGGGTGGCGTAATCCACGATCACCAGGATGTGTTCCTGCCCCCGGGCGGACTTCGGCAGCGGCCCCACCAGGTCCATCCCGATGCGCTCGAAGGGCACCTCAATGATCGGCAGCGGGATCAGCGGGCTAGGGGGAGGAGTATGTGGCGAGGTCCGTTGGCACGTCGGGCACGCTTGGCAGTACCGCTTGACATCCGCCTCCAGTCCTGGCCAGTGGAAGCGGTCCCGGATCCGTTGCACAGTGTTGTGGGCGCCGAGGTGGCCAGCCATCGGGTGGGCGTGGGCGAGTTCCAAGACCGCCGGGACTTTGCTCCGCGGTACCACCAACAGCGTCTTTTCCTCCCCCCTCCGCTGGCCGACATAATAGAGCAGGCCGTTTTGGATGATGAAGTGGGGTGTGGGGTGGGGAGCCGGTTGTAGATCCTCCCCTTCCGCCACCCGCACTTGAGACCAGCAATGCTTGAGGCGCTCGTCCCCACGCTGCTCTTTGGCGAGCGTCCCCCCTCCCGCTATCTGCTGGAAGACATCGAAGTACAGGTTAGAGTTTTGGGCGGGGGACTCACCTCCTCGAGGGCTGTCTGACGTTAGCAGCGCGGGGCCTCGTCGAGGGCGCCTTGCTGGCCTCCGGCGTCGGCGGTTCCCGGCCGGGCTAGCAGGCTGTGTGCTGGAGGTGAGGAGCTGATCGAACCCCGGCCAATCCCGGCCGAGGAGAACGGGTACCGGTAGGTTCCTTAAGATTCCCACTTCGACGGGCCAGGAACCAGGTGTCGCGGTGATGGTCACTCTCCGGGCCGGCACCTGCCTGGTATCCCCGTGCACGCACGTTATCGCCAGCCGGGCCCTGGAACCTGTTCGGGGTGGAAGGACAGTCGGTTGTATCAGGCTTACCCCGCTGCCCGAGTCGAGGACGGCGACGAATGGCCGGCCGTTGATGCGCACCCTGGCCCGTGGTGCCTTCGGCGCTGGACCGTGGACTGAACAGCCTGCTAGCCATGTCCGTCCTGGGGAACGCGGCGGCTCGGTGGGCATTGGCTCGTCCTGGGGGCCGGGAACCGCAGGCCTGCTCACGGGTCGCTGGGTGCCCTCCGGCGAGCGTCGCTCCTGGACCACCCTTCGGGGAAAAGGCGGCGCTCGCTCCCCTATCTCCCGGTGTTGGGCGGCCTCCGCCAGCTCAATGGCCTCCACGAGCCCGTCGAGATCGGTGGGATTCCTCATGCCAGCCGCCTGCCTCAACGCGCGGGGAAGGGCGCGGAGGAGTCGGTCGATCACCACACGCTCAGCTACCTGGTGTGCGGAGGGACCCCCGGCCAACAGCCAATGTTGGGCCAACCGGGATAGTTCGGCCGCCTGGGCGCGAGCGGGCTGTCGAGCTCGATATTCCCAGTCATGGAACTGCTGCGCCGCACAGATTGGGGACAGGCCTACTCGGCCTAGGATCTCCTTCTTCACCTCTCCATAGTCCCGGCTTCTCTCGGCCGTCATGGTGAAATACGCCCGCTGCGCTTCCCCGGTCAGCAGCGGCGCAAGGAGACGGGCCCACTCGTCCTCTGGCCACGCCTCCCGGACTGCGGTGGCCTCAAACATCCGAAGATACATCTCCACGTCGTCATGTGACGTCATTTTTGGCATCAGCTGGACGGCTTGGACACGGGGGTCAGGCAGCGGCGTGCGGTGGGCGGCGGCGCGGAGGGCGGCGAGCTCACGTTCGGCGTCTCCTTGACGCGAGGCCATGTGCTCCACTATCTGTTGCTGGCGGATGCTCACCTCGGTGAGGTGCTTCAGCAGTTCTTCCATGCCGGGGGAGGAGCGGCCGCCTGTGAAAACAGAGCAGAACAAATGACAGGGGGAACAAAAAGGAAACAGAAAAAAAAACAAACGGGTGGCTTTAAGGGTCTCCTCAGGGGTCGGTTGTCGGTGTCCAGCTCACACTCTTGCCCGCATTCTCCACCAGTGTGGCGGGGTGAGGAACTACACGACAACCGATGGAAGAGAAAAGTCCCCGAAGGGTGGATTTATTAAATAAAAGTGCTCTGGGTGAAGGCGGTGCTCTCCGTGGCGCTTTAAGTCCCTCGTGCTCGCTGTGTCCTGAGTGGTGGATCCCGTGCGGTGCTCTCCTTGGTGGGGGCTGACGGTCACACGCTGCTCTCTGGAAAAGAGGAGGTAAGGGTTAGCGTCTTTGTCAGGAGACATTCCTCACCACTCTGTCTTCCTCCTCTGCCTAAGTAGGCACTGCTTGATCAGCTGCAGGTGCGACCGCTCAGCCCGTGATGAGCTCGTGCCGGTGATTCCGGTGTGTTGCCAGGGCGACGCTGACGAGCGCTCGGGACGCATGTCACAATATATATATATATATACACACACACACACGCGCGCATTGTGTCCATATCACCAAACTCCATATCTGTGACAGCTTCTCCTTTTTCTTTTTTTATATTTTTTTACTGTTAAAAACATATTAAGAGTTCTCACTGTCATAAAACCACAGTTCAAGCTTTCAGTTTTGATCTAGATTCATTACATACTTAACTAATGTCTTAATGGAAGTCACTCCGGTTCTGCTGTGTTCTTATGAAACCCAACAGAAGTTACAACACAGGGATAATGGAAGTTTTGCTTTGATGTCAGAGTTTACAAACACACAAACAAACCAAAAAAATAAACAACAGCAAAAATATTTAAATTTAAGAAAGTTCTAAACTATAGGTGTTTAATACAAAATCACTTTGCCTTTTGACGTTAAACCTTAGAGTGAGTTATATCCTTTAACACAAACACACAAAAGATATGTGATGATAATAAATCTGAAGAAAGATAATAAAAGAAGCTCTTACCTGTTTCACCAACACTCATGACCAGTGATAGCACTACAAATGATCAGGATGAAAGCAGCACCGTGGTTTTCACATTCTCACGTGATGCACACATATTATATTTTAATATGTGGTTAGGACACTTCACCTTCTTGCAACAATTGGCCATCATCACAGTGATGCTATTAGACTAAAGGCATAAAACAGAAGTTAAATATTACATCAGTCCTTAAAATGAGAAACCTTGCATCAGGCCAAATAATGTTTTCAAACCTATGCCTAATTAATAGTAATTTCGTAGTTAAAAAAGGAACAGCTTTAAAACATGCTGATGAACAGCTCCTTCCTATTTATTTAATTATTATTATTATTTTTTATATTAAGTCATCTATGTTAGTTTAGTTGCTCTAAAGATACCCACAGTACACTTACACTTACTTGCATGACATGTTTCCTGTATTTGGCCCAAGTGTTCAAGCGGGTGTGAAGACCACAAGTGTGTGTGTGTGTGTGTGTGTATGTGTGTGGGCATGTTTTTGTGACAAATCAGGACACAACTCTGTATAATGACATGGGTATGACACAGGTATTACAAGGAGAGGGTGACTTATGAGGACATAACCCATGTCCCCATTTTTCAAAACACTTATAAATCATACAGAATACGTTTTTTTGAGAAAGTAAAAATGCACAAAGTTTCCTGTGAGGGTTAGGTTTAGGGGTAGGGTTGGTGAAGGGCGATAGAATATACAGTTTCTACAGTATAAAAACCATTACGCCTATGGGATGTCCCCACTTTTCACAAAAACAAACATGTGTGTGTGTGTGTGTGTGTGTGTGTAACTTCTGACTAATTTATAATGTTGTAAAAATGCAAGCGTTGACAGAGCTTTATTTTAAAATAAACATAGAAACGTCTGTTCAGGAGTTCTATGTATCAGATGACAAAATTTTGTAATTGTGGTGCTTGTAATTAAGTCTTACATATAAAAAAGTTGGTAAAATTGTACAAAACACACTTCTTTGAACCAATATCTCAGGAAAGTCTATATAATAGCTGTTTTATTGATTGATTATAATAAAACTATTGACATGATAGAGGAGCTTCTGAATTTTATAATCAACTGAGAAAATCATTAACATCATTTTATTTTGTAACATTTTGTAACCCATGCAATTCCTCAGCAGTACAATCACCTGGAAGAAGAAAGGACTCAGATTGCGTGTGATCTGACACTCTCAGTGCACTTGAGTCTCAGCAAACATGCATACCATAAGCGCTATAGACGGTTTCAACGGTAACAACATAAATAAACGTTACTGCGCATGCGTGCTTTTGTGGCCCTAACTTAACTTCCAGTAGACTGAAAATGAAAATGAAAATGCAAAATCATTATTTGCCAGCAGGAGATAAAATAGAGGATAGAAATAGAGGTTTCCCCAGTAACAGCTGTAAACAAAGCAGAGCTACGCTCACAAACGCTGCGTTATCAGGCATATAACATGCAAGTCTTCCTTCAGAAATACAGTGATATAAAAACACCTGTTCCTCATTTTGATATTTAAACCTATAAATTTAAGGAATTATTATTATTATTATTAAACGTGCAGTACGTGCTCACATTTATTCAATGAAGCCTTTTGGAAAATCGATCAGTTTTAAAATCATGGCGAGTCTCAAATAAATAAATGTATGTGAAACACATCCCACATCACAACCACCTGAGCCCAGCTTCAGTCTACTTTAACTGCGTTTGTAGAAGGCACCGCAGCCAGACCGATATACACGACACAGACAGTAAGTTAACTTAGGGCCAGGTGCATGCGCCTGATGAAACGGTCTATAAAGGAACTGAGAAAAAAATGTGGTCTGTCTTACACATCAGGGCCTCAACCTAAAGCAGTTCTCAGAATATGTTGAAGGAAGTTAAAGTGTGTGACTTAAGCATGCAAACATCGTGTGTCTATAAAAATAATAATAATGAAAATAAAAAATAAAAAAACATCTTTAATGATAGTTGAGGACAATGGAAGAGTATAACGTCATAATTTAACCATAACTCTAATCACCTAACTTTGACCAAGATGTTCTTCACACAAAGCAGTCAGTTATTTCAGAAGACTGGATCACTCACCAATCATTTGTGCTGCTTTTTGTGGCACTTTGATGACATTTAAATTAAAATCACAGACACAGTTTCATTTACCAAAGAAAGTAAAAGTGTTGGAACATGGTCACCAGCAACGGTGAAAATACCACAAAAGGTATGGTATCATCACTGGAACAAACCAGATCAGTACCAATCATATCGTAGCCTAAGGTTTAAATCATTGCCTTTTAAATATATACAAATAATATAATGTATATGATGCATTATTATAGGTGAAATTACTCTTGCAAAGCTCAGATTTCTGAGAGACGCACGGAGAGGGAGTTTGATTTGTGCTCTTTTCATTCATAAAGTTTACATTCATTCACTTCACACTCATGACTTTAGAGGTCTGTTTTATAATATTGCGCTGATCCCCTGGCTCAGCTGTTATCTAGCAAACTCTGGACTGTGCCAGCTTCAGCCGAGTATTCAGGCAGAATTATTTCTTGTCCGTTATTTGTTTTGAAGCCATTATCCGTGCCATTCCGAATAAGGTATTGGGCTTCAGGCTCAACCCTAATTATTACATTACATATTTTATTTTTACATGCAACATAGATTAGGTCATAGAAAGTAGTAGGTCCACGAAATATTGTAATCCTAAAATTTACGTCATACTTGCAAAGTCTTTGTATGCATTATGGTTAATGCATGCTCGAGTAGTTACTAACGGTCAAGCTTTGCGAGTGTGTGCGCTGCTCCAAGGCATCAGTCATTTTAATTTTTGACCACAGTTATTAACAAAATCATTATAAGTAATATTAACTCTTAGACTATAATTTTTTTGAACCTTTTTAATTAATTGATTGGCTGTGTCACACTACATATTCATATGTCATAGTCATATATACTGACTGCTGCTAATCTGAGTCCACAAAAAAGGAGCAGATGCACTCCTCTTCCTCCACCCCTGCTGCAGCTGCATCTTGCATGAGGTCTGGTCTCCTTGACCGTATGCTGCTGGCATGCCACATCTCAACTGCTGTGCTAGGGTCAAAGTCTTTGATTGAGGGGGAGGACAGATGGACAAAGAGCAGGTCAGACAGTGTCTCACATTTGAGACTGGACCGCCAATCAGACTTCACCATCTTCATTACATTAAACCCACGCTCACAGTCTGCTGTTGATGCAGGCATGCATAACACCAGATCCACAAGGTCCAGGAAGTCAGGGCATGTCTCCCTCAGCATCCTATTAACTTCAGCCCAGGTGATTTTCTCCAGTGTCTGTGGCTCCTTGTAGAGGCAGGACTTGATGATGGTCCACTGGTCTGCAATCAGATCGACATCAACTCCAGAAGAGATCAATATCGGCTTGAAGTGACTTGTGAGCCTGTCCACTTCTGAATCACCAAAGTCTGAAATTATATAAAAAGATTATTTTAAAAGTTTGTAGTAGAAGTGTATGTTGTTTTGAGGTTAACATTTTGACCATTTTTAAAGTTGTGTTCTTTAATAATAGAAAATCATACTGCTCTCTGGCATTAGAAAAAAATTGTACATTAAGTTATTGCAAGTTGCTTTGAGATGCTAACCTGCACTGTTTTCTGGATCAGGCCATTGTTGGAAGCTAACTATCTTTGTATCGCTCAGGATTCCAGACCCCACATCCCCAAATCTGTTGTCCATGCTGTCGGACAGCTTGTCCAGAAGTTTGTCTTTGTTAGCCATCATGTGGCTGGTGTCATTATGTCTCAGGTTAACACCCATGTAAGTGTTGGAATCCAACACCTTCCTCAGCATCGGTCCAGGTCTGTAGTCAAAGTTTTAAGTTTTAGTTTACTTTTTTCAAAAGGATTTGTACATCAAGACTTTACAGTTTTAATCATTACAATAAAATCACAATGAGTGGTTCATTGGATACATGCTATGTGAGTAAAGAGCGTTTTGCCTTTATCAGAATAAATTAATTTAATACATGTGTGTCAAGACAGAGTCATGACAAGAGGGAAGTCACATATTAGGAGGTAAAATTGGACTAGGTTTTAGGAATGAGAAAACCACTTTTCAAGCTGAAGCAAAGATTAAAAACACTTTTTAAACTATAAACAGTAATAAATATAATTATTAAATCATATAATCATAATATAATTATATTACCCATATTTATATTTGAGGATCACAGCCTGGGTGGAAGTCAGGCAACTGTGGACGTCAGCTACTGTTAAGCATGACTGCTGCAATTTCACTGACAGGTTGCTAAGATGATTCAATGTATCATGCAGGAAACTGCTGAACTTAAGAGCATCTCCATCTGTCACCAGCTTGTAGAACCCTCGTGCCTTGCTCTGTTGAGCAGCATTTACCCCTTCATCGTCTGGTGACTGCATCTTTAGAAAACAAGAACAAAATTAATTAAACTGGAAATGGAAGAACTGCATTTGACATGTTAAAATCAAAATGTTGACAGATAAATAATATATAACATTACATATAAGCTACTACTTACCTGCTCAAGGTGCTGAACAATCCCCTTAAACCCCCTTAAGAAATGGTCCAAGGCCCTCAATAGGTGAGTCACCCACCTTGTACCTCCTACTCTGGTGGGCATCAGTGGTTTTATCCCTAGCACTGAGAAACTGTCCTTTAATTTGGCTCTGTTCAGTGGGCTCCTGTGATAAAGGGTGAACAGGCCAGTCAAGAGGTCCTCAACTTTCCTACAATGACTGTTGGTCTTCATTACATCTTTAAATGCCAACTCAAGGCGGTGTGCCATGCAGTGGACTCCTAAAATGTACGTCCTTTCCCCACGAAGCCTGCTGACAACTCCTGTCTTGGATCCTGTCATAACGGCCGCTCCATCTGTCCCACAAGCAACTAGCTTTTCCTTCCGAAACAGGAGTTGCATCCTCTCAAACTGCGCTGCTTTCATGGACGTCAGTGCCTTGACCACAGCGGTCTCCTCCGGAAGCGCAGTCTTTGCTATTTTGCAACTTATTGTGTGTAGGTGGCTTTTTGATGACTCGTGGTCCTTAATTGCTTCTAATTTTAAGTTTTTAGTCCCGATTACAAAAGGATTTGACTTCGCTTTCTCTGAGCCATACATACGGCAGTCACTGCAGTAGATTTCGTCTGTACTGCTGTCATAAATCAGCCACTCATGAACCTTGCCATTGTCGCCAATTGTCCACTTTGAATTAAAACGTTGTCTTTTACTTTTCTTTGACTCATCCTCATCTTTTTGTTGGTTGTTCGTTTCAGCTGGCCTCTTTACCCCAGTAATGTGCCGCCACATTTTGAGCTAAAATCCAACGAAATGGCGGACTTAAAAAAAAAAAAAAACAACAGACGCAAAAAATAACAACTAATTAATCACTCAATTCTCATTGGCTACCCGCCAATGTGGCAGGTAGATTGACAGTTTTACACGCCAATTGCAAAATTCACCCGCATTTGGCGCGTGGTCGGGTGTTAATTTCAGGCCCTATGTATATATATATAGCCAGATCACGATACTCCACCTGATTCAGTTTTGTGTGTTGCCTAATTGTATGAGACCTGACACCTGACTTCGTTTTTCCTGAGACCTAAAGCTTTTCAGTCAGAGGCGCGATGCCGTTTTGTCCGATGACTGAATCCTTTTAGTCTGAGGCATGACGCCTTTTCATTTAATGACTGAGGTCTGAGGATCTCCTAAAATGTACACTGTACTAGTACGTGTCGTCTTCCATGTCGACACATAGTAACGACAGAGGGAAACGATGCATAGCATAGACATGGAAGACAACACATAGTAATGACAGAGGGAAACAACGCATAGCATAGACATGGAAGACGACACATAGTAACGACAGAGGGAAACGACGCATAGTAACAACAGAATGAAAAAACACATAGTCATGACACATGCACCATTGACACGCAAGACGACACAGTCAAACGAAAAGGACAGATGACAGGAGTAAGTTGAGACGACACATAGCATAGACACACAGCATGTCAACATAATTTTGGCGCACATGGAACCTCATACAAAAGAACCGGTTCGCCGAAAAGAACCGAACTTCCCATCACTACTGGTGATACGACAACCGATGCTACCTGTTCTTGACTCGAGAACAAGTCAATCTTTTGTTCGTTATCTGGCTCGGCTCGGTGTTCATCTTCAGTTCTCTCTTCACAGCAGTTCAGTCAGTGTACTGTTTGAGTAAATGAATTACTCCGGGATATTGGTTTGTTTGAACTCAGAGGGAGTGTCAGCCACATTAAAACAGTTAACAGCTTAAGTCATTTGTGGATTAATGCTTACTGGAGATGCGAACCGTTTCAAACGACTCAGTTCAATTTGGTCAACTGGTTCAAGAAGATCCGGTTACATCGAGTGATTCGTTCACGAACCGGATATCACTAAACTAGATGTTGTGACTTGGACACCTCACCTCTCCAAGATACTTTGAAGGACCTATCTGATATGTAAGACTCAAACCATTGAAGTGTGGTTCCTGAGATGCCCTCTGGTGGTTAAACGTGTCAAAAGCAGCGGACAGATCAAGCAGGATAAGTACTGAAGATTTGGATTCTTCTCTTGCCAGTCTTAGAGCTTCAACAACTTAGAGCAAGGCAGTCTCAGTTGAATGTCCACTTCTGAAGCCAGATTGGTTGCTGTCAAGGAGGTTGTTGTGTGTGAGAAATGTAGAGACTTGGTTGAACACAGCTCGTTCAAGTGTTTTTTTGCAATGAAAGGAAGAAGGGAAACTGGTCTGTAGATCTCTTAAAGAGATGGGTTGAAGGTGGGTTTCTTAAGTAGTGGAGTTATACGAGCCTGTCTAAATGATGAGGGAAAAACACCAGTGTGGAGGGATGTGTTGATGATGTGAGTGAGTGCAGGTGCAATTGCAGGAGAAATTGCTTGAAGGAGATTAGATGGAATAGGATGCTAACAGTTTAGGGGAAGGAAGTGAAGATGAAACCATTGCAGATTGCCGGGAGGGTGAGGGTGTGCGTAGGTTACGTTGAAAGATGACACGTGGAGGATTAAGTGATGTGTCAGGGACCTAGGGCTGGGCGATTTTTCCCCCTAAAAAATCTGCAATTTTTTTTTATAAAAAACTCGATTTACGATTCGATTTGATTTTTTTCCCCCCGCCCCCATTTAAAACAAAATAATTGCAAACTGTACATATATTTAAAAAAATATATATTTATCATATTTAATTAAAGTGCATCAACATGAAATTGCAAAGGCAAACCCTTTATCTAACTGAAAAGTCAATGTGCAGTGTGCAACAAAGATTGTTAAACATCCAAATTATTTATACTGTATAATAAACAACAAAAAATCCTGAGGTAACTCTTAGTTGAATTGAACATGTAAACAGTAACACCATTCGCCATAAAAAATGTAATTGCATTTTAAACATTCCTTGCAAGGAAAATGAGCCTATCAACAAAAGCAGGCTTGAGGCAAGCTTGGTTACAGGTGACAATACCACCACCCACACTAAAGACCCTCTCCGATGGGGCGCTAGTTGCTGGAATGGCCAGGTATTTTCTTGCCAGACGACGGAGTCTTGTGAAGTTGGGCTGATGCTGCTTCCACCACTCAAGTGGGTCAGTATCCAGATCCACCTCAGAAAAAATCCTCTCACCGGCCCCGGCTCCCTCTAGTGAAGATATTACTGCGCCAAGACGAAGTGCTTACAAGCACTTGCCATGGTATTCCGCCACACAATATAGTTATCCATTTTACACGCTTAGAAAAGCGCAACGTTTTGTTTTGTGTTACCGTCCTAGGTCGAGTTACACTACGCGAGTAACTGTATTTAAATAGGGAAAACGTGGAGGTGTTTGGTAGCTTCTCTGCTTGGCCAATATTGAATGAATGGGCTAAGCTAAGTGCTTTCAAAGTGTCACCCCGCGCCAAAGCGATTGAGTGCACGCACTGAGACGAGATAGGTATGTATCAACTCGTCTTAGTTAAGGGAAAAACATAGTTTTATATGAAAACACGGTGGAGTATCCCCTTAAAGCTTAGTAGAAATATTCATGGCAGGTAATAAAGTTTTAGTAATAGACAATAACTCATAAATAGGGCTGTCAAAAATAGCGCGCTAACAATGTAAATTAGTTGTTTGTTGTTAATTACGTCAAATTTTTTTACGCATTTCACGCATGCGCAGTGTGACAAATTATTCAAGTCTCGTCGATCTCTGAATTCACAAGTAAAAAACTGCGGCGAGCGCCGCGACGAAACACAGAAGAAGCTTAAGGTTTTACCCCAGTTACTCTCACATACATTCATGCCAAGCTCGATAAACAGAGACGACTTTGGTAGTTGATACGCTGGAGCTTCTTCCTGTTATAGCATCCTGTGTTTCACACTGCGCATGCGCAGAACGCCTACATGCAATGCAGCGAAAATTACAGCTGTTTGGAAAAGCATATGCATTTTTACTTGGTTTTACTGGCACTTGAAGCCTTCAGAACGTGAAAATATCGATCCTAAAGTATTGTGGCAGAGCAAATGAACACCTCCCAAAAACAAGAGTGCCCAGAGTGCTGCTTATGTGATGGTGGCGCATGTTTGTGTTTCTGAGTTCATTCTTTCGAGTTTCTCTATGCATAATTTCATAGATATGTGGCTATATTTAACCACCGGTTCACCTAAAACTCTTACAATATCTGTAGTTAAATGGCATGGTTTGATATAGTGCTCAGGTAAATTTGATCTAAGTAAATGTTAAACTTTTGAAATTCAGAAAAAAGAACCACATATTGATGAATCAATACATGAAAATTATGTAACTGTGTCCTGTTATTTATCTTTTGGTATGCATTTCAGAAAAAAAAATGGTTAGGATTCAGGTGTAATTTCAAATAGTGATTAATCCTGATTAATCCACTGAAAATTCTGATTAATTTGATTAAAAATTTTCACCACAGACTACGGCCACGAACTCAACACTCTTGGGACTTTTATAGCTCTTACATATAATTTGCATGAAACCCCCCCTGCATTACTTCTTATTTGGTAACCACATGTATTCATACACACATCGTACATCACCTTCATCAGAGTCCATACAGAGTGTCAAAAGTTCAGAGTGGAAAAATTGCAGGGTTAGCCACACATAACTGGTCATATAAAAACTATCTATAGCACCTTTCAAGCATGCGAGTATGCCTTGTTAACCACAAGGTCACACCTGCATGTTAGAATAGCAAAAACAGCACAGCTAGGTAGAGTTTCCATTCTGCAAGTTTGTTGCAAAATGCATCATCTACCTTTTTCTATTTTCTGAACAAGCAAAGCACATAGCAACTTCAAACCACAAAAAAACAACAACAACACCTATAGCTATGGGAGAACAATATGTGTGATCAAAGACATATATTTGAAACTCTTCTTTTGGCTGGAGCTTTAAATTTCTACGATTCTAGGTCATCTGTTAATGCTTGCAGCTCCAGATTAATCATGTCATAGTCAGCCATCTCTATTATCAGCTTCATTATTCGTTTATTCTAATTTTCCTGCTTCCGCATCAACTTTTTGCTCTTTAGTTTTCAATTATATTTTTGAACATGCAGTTGCTTTTTCGACCAGTAGGGGCAAAACTATGGTGCCTGTGAGAGGGAGTTAAAGGAATAGTTCACCCCAAAATCTAAATTATGTCATTAATAACTCACCCTCATGTTGTTCCAAACCAGTAAGACCTCCATTTATCTTCGGAACAGATTTTAAGATATTTTAGATTTAGTCCAAAAGCTCTCAGTCCCTCCATTGAAACTGTGTGTACGGTATACTGTCCATGTCAAGAAAGGTCAGAAAAACATCATCAAAATAGTCCATGTGACATCAGAGGGTCAGAATTTTTTTAAACATCAAAAATAAATTTTGGTCTAAAAATAGCAAAAACTATGAGTTCAAAACAAACCAGTTTGTGATATCCAGTTAGCGAACGAATCATTCGATGTAACCGGATATTTTTTAACCAGTTCAGCAAATCGAACTGAATCGTTTTATAGGGTTCGCGTCTCCAATACGCATTAATCCACAAAAGACACACATGAAAAGCTGTTAACTTTTTTAATGTGGCTGACACTGCCTCTGAGTTCAAACAAACCAGTATCCCGGAGTAATTCATGTACTCAAACAGTACACTGACTGAACTGCTGTGAAGAGAGAACTGAAGATGAACACCGAGCCGAGCCAGATAATGAACAAAACATTGACTTGTTCACGAGTCAACAACCGGTTGCATTGATTTTAAGGATCACCAGTAGTTCTTTCGGACAGTTCGATTCAATAAACCGGTTGAAGAAAACAGTTCACCGGTTCTTTTGCGCTCAACGTAATTGCCGTCATTGGCGATGATTGCCCTTGATTCAGCCTTCAGTTTGCCTGGGCTCATAACATTAGCATAGAATCAGTTCAGAATCAATCACCAAAAGAATCAATTCGGTTCAGACACTCTTTGTGTCAGTCTGCTTCAAACTGAATCACACATGCGCAGTATCATCAGCTCCTCGGTTCTCGAATCGGACACGTCTGACAGAAACGTTTCTTGACCCGAGGACGAGTCAGTCTTTTGTTTGTTATCTTGCTCGGCTCGGTGTTCATCTTCTATTCTCTCTTCACAGCAGTTCAGTCAGTGTACTGTTTGAGTAAATGAATTACTCCAGGATATTGGTTTGTTTGAACTCAGAGGGAGTGTCAGCCACATTAAAAAAAGTTAAGAGCTTAAGTCATTTGTGGATTAATGCGTATTGAAGACGCGAACCATTTAAAATGATTCTGTTCGATTTGGTGAACTGGTTCAAGAAGATCTGGTTACATCGAATGATTCGTTCGCAAACCAGATATCACAAACTGCTTTGTTTTGAACTCTCTCAAAACAGACACGGAAGTTGTAGTTTTTGCTATTTTTGGAACAAAATGTATTTTCGATGCTTCAAAATATTCAAATTGACCCTTTGATGTCACATGTACTACTTTGATGATGTTTTTCTTACCTTTCTGGACATGGACAGTATACCATTCACACAGTTTCAATGGAGGGACTGAGAGCTCTCAGACTAAATCTTAAATATCTTAAACTGTGTTCCGAAGATAAATGGAGGTCTCACTGGTTTGGAACGAGGGTGAGTTATTAATGACATAATTATGATTTTTGGGTGAACTATCCCTTAAAAACGCTTGGTTTTTCTATTCATTGTGACAAGACCACTGACATGAGAAAGGAACTTTTCTGAAATTAATCAACTAAACAAATTGCTTTGTAAAATGATTCAGTGTTTCAACTGAGAACTTCTGCTGATCAAATGCATGTAAATACATAGGAAAGACTGGAAACAAGTTGCAGTATGACAGTACAGTTTAATAGAAAGGCAATGCACTGTATATAGTATATTCTTTAAAGATATACATACAATGAGATCATACATGTTTATATTATTTTTGTTATAAATTAAGATTGTTTTCATAATTCAGATTGAATTTAAATGTAGTACAGTCAAATAAAATTACAGTATCTTTAATGCTCATCATTTGTGAATCATTATGGATAAAACCAATTGGTCCTCCTTAGTTACTGTTGCTATGTCTGACAAGCCATGCTGCTCTAACACTACATGTTCTCTTGCAGTGAAAAATACATTGCAGGACAAAAATGGAATTGACTACACGCCGACAGACAAGACAAAGCTGTTTACTTCTGGTATGAAACAAAGGCTCAGCTATCAAATTTTACATTTTACATTTTTAAGTGATTTAAACAATAAATACCATTTTTTGGGCCTTTAATGTGCCGTAACAGATTTTTTTGCCACAGTTCAAGCAGCATGTGTACCGATAATCTTTTCATATTTACTTATAGCACAAAATAAACATGAATGAACATCAGAACATATTTTTTTTCAACTCCAGAAAGATGTCAATACACACAATTTTCACCAAAGTGAATCTACCCTCCTGTCTTATTCGTTTGTCAGACAAAACTGGATTTGGCGTTATGACTGGTCCTGTTAATCAAGCTTTTTGCGAAGGGTAAACTGCTAAATTCATTCATGTAAATCAAGACACTACTGTCAATCAATAAGGGTTCCACACACAGAGAGACAGAAAAAAAAAAGTATATAAGATGTTTTGCCAAGTGTCCCAAACACTACGGCCTGCTACTCTGAAAGAAAGTAAATTACTACATTATTAATAATACACTTAAAATTTCTTGTCAGTATAAAATAACTTCACTAGATTACTTGATCTTAAACAGTGAATTATATTGGTGCATCATATACTTAGTCAGTAGACAATTGATATCAAGAGTGAAATCGCTTACCATTACATTCTCAAACACAGGTTCAGTCGACTCAATGTCATTATCTTTAAGTATATCATCATGAGGTCTCAAATGATTCATCTTTGCCATTAAAGAAATAACAGAATAGAGAGAAAACTGAATCAAAAATTGATCAACGGTTATTAGTGCCAATTAGTGTCCACAGCTTACAATAACTTACATTCTCATACACATCTTCAGTCATCTCAGCATCAGATACATTATATCTGTCATCATCAGGTCTTGAATGATTCAACTGTCCCATTGAAGAAAAAAACAGAGGGAAAACTGAATCAAAAATTTACCAATGATTGTTAACTATAATGATATCTATAACAATAACCATATTAGCATTGACACCAATGGACTAGATAATGATAACTTACATTCTCATACAGAACTTCAGTCATCTCAACATCAGATACTTTATATCGGTCATCATCAGGTCTTGAATGATTTATCTTTGACATTGAAGAAAAAACAGAAAAGAGACCAAACTGAATAAAAAATTACCAATGATTGTTAACTATAATGATATTTATAACAATAACCAGATTAGCATCCACACCAATGGATTAGCTATCAATAACTTACATTCTCATACATATCCAGAGGTGGATACTCCAGGGGTCAGAAAGTAAAAGTCCTGCCACATTTTTGCTCCACCCATGAACTCAGCAGCTGATTTCACCAGAGGAGGAAACAAGTCATTCCTTTCAAGTCACAAACTAGTCTCAACTCAAATCCCAAGTCCTCAAAGAGTTAAAGTCAATGAGATAATTAAGAGACTAATTAAATGATGATTGTGCATTGGTGATGAACACCTGCTGTTATTGTGCGTTACAGAGGATCAGATGCTGATGTTTTATTGGTTAAAATTATGCCACCATCATGGAGATCAGTGTTTGCTTCAGTTGGGCTCTTGACCTTTGGTTTCTTATGTTAGATATTTCTCTGTAAAAGTACATGTGCTGTTATAAAAAAGTGCGATCAGTGCTGTGCAGAAAACCGTTACTAGCTGGTTTTACATGATGAAGTAATTATTAGGCATCAGCCTGTTTATTTCCAAAATATTGTTATTAACAAATGTTCAGTTTTTAAATAACCTACCTTGTGGAACCGTTGGTTTAATCACTATAATGAATACATTTCCTAATGTATGTAATAAATATACATTTTTGAAATCTTTTCCTAATAAGACGCACAGACATCATGACCCAGCATATGAATCTCAACAATGGTGACAATCAACAAAACGCTTCAAGCTGAAGTGCATGCTGGGTAACACCATAGTAAAAACTCCCATCATGCACTGTAGCATGAATAATTATTGTAACCACTGTTGAGGATCATATGATAAGTGCTCATGTCTAAAATCCTGAGCCTATAAAAATTTTTTCCCCCAATATTTAAGCATTACAATAATATTTGTTTAATAGGACTTTTTTTGTAGTTCAGTAATTGCTGAACATAATTTAAGAAACCAAAGAGACACCTTCATGAAGTTAATTAAAATGTTTTAGATGAAAAAAGGGCAATTAAATGTTCTACTTCAAGCTTTTAATTCAGCAATGTGTTAATGTTTACTACGTAACACAACCGCAAGTGTTTAAAAGCAAATTACTTTGAATAATTAAAAGGGTCAAGAGCCCAACTAAAGCAAACACTGATCTCCATGATGGTGGACTCACCACAATTATGGGGACAAAGTTTTTTTTTTTTTTTTTTTTTTTTCTTCCAGTTGATTTCATCCAAGGCTGTGCTTAAAGTCAATTGTAGTTCTTGTGTTTCTCTTTTCTTCAGTGATGTTGATTGTTAACAGCAGGTGTTCATCACTAATGCAGAATTATCATTTAATTAGTCACTTAATTATCTCATTGACTTTAACTCTTTGAGGACTTGGGATTTAACTTGAGACTTGTTTGTGACTTGAAAGGAATGACTTGATTCCTCCTCTGGTGAAATCAGCTGCTGGGTTCATGGGTGGAATAAACATATGGCAGGACTTTTACTTTCTGACCCCTGGACTCTCCACCTCTGTACATATCTTTAATCGTCTCAACATCAGATACTTTATATCGGTCATCATCAGGTCTGGAACGATTCATCTTTGACATTGAAGAAAGGGAGACATTAGTAGATACTAAACAAGTAACCTAATAAACAACTCACAACTGCATTCAGACTCATACTACACTGCTCAAAATTAAAGGGAACACTTAATCATCACAGTTTAACACTAAGTCAATTAAACTCATGGGAAGTCAGTCTGTCCAATTAGAAAGCAGAAGTGATTGTAACTCAGCTTCACCTGCTTTGGTGTTAGTGAAAGTGATAACAAGTGCACTGGACAGCCAACAGCAAGAGAAAACATGTTATCCTTCCTATCTGGTTTATCTTTAGTTTTGTGTTTTGTTAGGGTCCGTCTTATCACTTGTAGTACGAGTCAATAACTGTAATCCAATCAATGCGAAGGTGCTTGGGCACCTATTTTATAAGTTGGTGTTCTTCTTCCGCTCTCTTAAAAATGTGGCAGAACAAATAACCACTTGTGCAAAAGTTTTTACATTTGGCACAGAAATACAGTCTGAACATTAAAGTGTTGTTCACCCAAAAATGTATTCTGTCATCAATTATCATTATTAACTTTCATATCATTCCAAACCCGTAAGACCTCCATTCATCTTAAGAACAAATGTAGATATTGTTTATAAAATCTGAGAGATTTCTGACCCTCCATAGAGAGTGCAATGCAATTGACATGTTCCCAGACCCAGAAACATAGTAAGAACATCATTAAGTAGTCCATAGTCCTTGTGATATCATGGTTCAACCCCAGTTTTACAAGAATACTTTTTTAGGGCAATAAAACAACAATAATAAACATCTACCTGCTATATGAAATGGCTGTCTACTATTCATTTTGTTCACTGTGTGTGTGTGTGTGGGCATGTTTTTGTGACATATCAGGACACAACTCTGTATAATGACATGGGTATGACACAGGTATTACAAGGAGAGGGTGACTTATGAGGACATAAGCCATGTCCCCATTTTTCAAAACACTTATAAATCATACAGAATTAGTTTTTTTGAGAAAGTACAAATGCACAAAGTTTCCTGTGAGGGTTAGGTTTAGGGGTAGGGTTAGTGAATGGCGATAGAATATACAGTTTCTACAGTATAAAAACCATTTTTCACAAAAACAAACAGGTGTGTGCGTGCGTGCGTGCGTGCGTGCGTGCGCGCGTGCGCGCGCGCGTGTGTGTGTTTGTGTACAAATTCTAAATATGGTTTACCATACTTGGCAACATGTCACGACAATGGCAGAACACTCGCAAATGTATTCTAGATCTCTGACAGAACTTCCTAAATGAACATCCTGGTACCTGGGCCAATGCAAATGTAAGAAAGAGATATTGCATTTATCCAAGAGTGCAATGGTCTCCTCTCATTGACAGACGAACAAGTGCAGCTCATTATGCAGATTGTCAGAGAACACCAAAATCATTTCCAGGTCCCTGCAAGAGTAATGTGGTTGAGGGACTTGTCGGATCATCATAATTATCTAGATCAGAGCTCAGTTTTGTTCAATGTTCACTTTCTTCACGAGCAGATTAATTTCACTTTTAAACATTCAACTTCTTCGGATCAAAGTACTTTTTCAGCTGAAGGACATGTCTGATTGTCATCATGATCTAGATAATATCACAATTTTTCACCGATCAGTTCTTGTCAGAGGATTTATACTTAAATTTTGCTTTTGTAAGCATTTTATGCTTTTATTTCGGTGTGACTGTAAGTGGACAGGAAACCATGTGAAAGTGCAGAGGATCAGGAGGGTCCACAAACTGGGACTAGAACTCAGGAAACCTGAAGCATAATGGTTCTACATGTCTGCATGTTGCCCACGAGGCTATTGGTGCCAAAGTAATTAAACATTCTAAGACTAATAACGCTGTTCTGTGTTCACATTTTAAACTATTTATTTGATCCAAAAACAGTATAAATTATGTATAAATAATCATTTAAATGAAAACTGACCACTGACCACAGTTGAACTAGTTTTTAACCTTGTGCAGAGGTTCCATGAACGTCTATATTGGACATACAGAACACTTTCAGTTTAAAAAAAAAAGTTTTAAAAACTTTCATTTTGCCTCCTCAGTGGACGTCCACTGGACGTAACTTTGCCCAGTAGGATAATTCACAGTTTACTGAAGGTCATGCATAATTAATAAGTATATGCTTTTATATTTTATTTTATCACCTTTTTTTTTTTTTTTGCTTGAAGATTTCATTAATTGAGATTCATTGTTTCAGTTTTACTGATGAGACTATTGATAAAATCATTTTGCTCACCTTAGTTTTGAGTTTGTCTTTTCCATTTTTTACGATGCTTCTCCTTAACAAGAATAAATGTAACATAAAAGAGTACAGAATGAATAAAGAACAATATTGGACTTAAATGCATTTCTAGGATAAGATAATATTTAATTTGTCAGCCTTTAAATTATTCTCATTTTATTTCTAAGACGGAAAAACAAATCTTCCAATAAATGTTACATTTGTTGAAAGCTTTCCAACTACTTTTTTATTTTATTGTTATTTATTTTTACTTACTTATGGTTATAAATGAGGTTAAGTACCTGCAATCAAATATTACGTGTCTTACCAAATCAGCAACATTGTGATGATAACTGCAGCTCCACAAATCACTACAACGGATATGTACAACATCATCAGACTTCCTACAACAGAGACAAAAAAAAGAATACGTGAACAGATTAATTTGCTTCACTTGAGTGTTGGAGTGATGCAACTAAATGAGCTGCTCTACCTTTAACAGTGACAGTAATAGCATCTGATCTCTGAGATCCGTGTTGATTGTGAGCTTCACAGTAGAAGCGTCCACTCTGTAGTGCACTGAAACTCTGTCCAGATCCAACAGAGGTGCTTTGATTCTCCTTAAACCAGATGAAGTTCAGAGCAGGAGGGGTTGAATCACTGCTGCAGATCAGAGTCACTGAATCTCCCTCCACTATTTCAGCAGATCCATTTATGAACACTGAGACATTCCTGGGTGCATCTAAAACAGACATATGAAGAGTTACATTCATGTTTTAAAATTGTTGACCCACTAATCTGTTTGATACCAGTCAATGAAGCATCATTAACTTACACATTATGTTTAAAGTCACAGCATCAGAGTATTTATATCCATGTTTGTTTCTGGACTTGCACTTGTATTCTCCACTGTGATCAGAGCTGATCTTTGAGATGTTGTAGATTCTTCCAGATCCTACAAACGTTCCTCCTTTAAACCATCTGAAGTTCAGAGCAGGAGGGTTTGAGTCGCTGCTGCAGCTCAGAGTCATTGAATCTCCCTCCACTATTTCACCAGACGGACTGATGGATACTGTGACATTCTTTGGTGGATCTAAAGAGAACAAACATGATGTTTTCAAATATAAACATAAGTTACATAAAATACATAAAACTAATGAATCTGTACTCACAGGTGACATTGAGCTGAACAGCAGGAGAGATGTAAGTGTGTTCCTGTACACCACAGCTGTATCTGCCTGCATCCTCTCTTCTGACTGACTGCAGCTGGAGTTGATTGTTTTTGTCTCTTCTCTCAGTTAATGGCTGTGAGTTTCTGTACCAGATGAATGTTGCTCTGTCAGTCAGAGCGCAGCTGCTTTTACATGTCAGACGGACTGAATCTCCCTCTGTCACTGTCTCAGGAGACTCCACCTGAAGATCTGAACACAACACACACATTATATCTAGTGCTGCTCTCATACACTGATTATTATTCAATATAATGCACAGAAGAAGAGTGAAACTTCATCAAAGTCACCTCCCACATAGCAACATTGTTTCGGCCCAGATCCGGCCCACATCTGGCACCCGTGGAAAGATGATCTGGCCCACATGCAGCTTGGAATGATGGCACTTGGGCGGACCTCTCCTGTTTGCCAGATTTGAGCCACAAGCATGCCATAGCAATGCCACATGTCAGCCAGAGTAAAGAAATTAACCAGAAATGGACCCCTATCTGAGCTACAAAATCTGTGTATATATTAAATATGAAGTAATTTCAGCTTTAATAAGCCTGTTAACAAGCAGAATCACTGAAGGAAAGAAGATAACAGAAAAAGAGATGAGCAGAAACACAAGAACTACAACTGACTTCAGCCACAACCTTAGATGAAATCAATTGAAGGTAAAAGAAGACATTAAATCTCTCAAGATCTCAGCAGAGGAGGATTAAACAACTCCACAAACAGCTTTACCAGCTTCACTTATTACTAACCAGACTGACTTGATTTCTGTTAGACATCTACAAAAGTTTTTATTGAGAATTAAGAGGTTTAAATCTAATGTGTGTCACCATAACAGTGATTAGTGTTTCCATTAGTTGCACTCTTAACCCTTTAGGTGCCAGAGGTTTTCTCCTAAAACATTCGATTTTGACATCTTAATTTCAAAAGGCTATATCTTAAAAATATTAAGGATGACCCAATGTTTATGTAGAAAATAAAATGTGATCTTTGCCTTAAACACAAGAAAAAAACATGCACATATTAATTTTTCTTTGTTCACTGGTCATTATCAACATTTGCAATCATTTTTTTAGACCAACAAACAAAACATGCCACACACACACACACACAAAAAAAAAAAAAAAACACGAAGAAGAAAGAACAAGAATACATAATAATAATAATAATAATAATAATAATTTCATTATGCTTGACCTAAGATAAAAAAAAAATATATATATATATATATATAAAACAATCTTGCTGAAGACCAGCTTGAATTTTAAACACTGGTTTATGCTGTTTATGGTAAATGTCTTAAAGACAAAGAGAGTTTTAAAAGCAGCTAAATTTACTCCCTGGTCTCCTGGAGAATCATATATTATTCAGCAGGATGTTGTCTCAAAAAATGTATTTTTAAAGTAACATTTACTTAAAGAAACATTTTCATGGTTAAAAAGACACAGTTAATTGAAAACATATTAAGAGAACACACATTGACACACAATTCAAGCTTTTACATTTTACTCAACTCAACTGAAGCACAAAGTGATACTAGAATTTTCACTTTGATATCAGAATTTAAACAGATATTTATATTTAAGATAGTTCTGAGCTAAGTGTTTGTAACCAACATATAAGACCACTTGGACTTTTGACCTTGAACCTTAGAGTTTGCGAGAAAATCCCTGTAAGACATCTAGCCTATACCACAAATACACTAAATATATGTGATGATAATTAATCTGAAGAAAGATAATAAAGCTACTTACCTGTTTCACCAACACTCATGACCAGTGACAGCACTACAAATAATCAGGATGAAAGCAGCACTGTGGTTTTTACACTCTCAAGAACATAGAACATGGTTATGACACTTCACCTTCTGCAGATAGTGGAAACAAGGCCATCATCACAATGATGCCATTAGACTAAAATCATAAAACTGAAGTTAAACTATGAGAAACCTTACATCAGTCCATATAATGTAATCAAAATTATATCTGCATGTTGTCAGTGAACCAAGTAAATAATTGCTTTATTGCACATTTTATAATTTTTGACTAATTAATAGCAATCTGGTAATAAATATCAACAACTTTAAAACATGCTAATGAAACAGAAGTAGGCATTCTACTTCTGAAAGCATAACAGCTACTTCATCTGAATGTCTAAATCTTCATTCATTTTCTAAACATTTTCTTCTAAAACTATTAGGGATGAACCGAATCCAGATTTTGGGGGTTCTACGGGCACCACTATAATGGTGACACACAGATTGTGATTTTCTTGTTTGGTGATTCTGCTTGTTAACATCAGGTGTCTTCAATAATGGTCAATCATAACTCAATTAACTTCTTAATTATCTCATTAACTTTAACACTGCTTCAGAGTTTCTATGAGTCCACACTCAGAGTGTTAAATTAATACTGGAGATTTTGCTGTGTAGTTTTTACCGGTAGTAAAAAAAAAAAAAAAAAACATAACACTGATACATTTTTGTCATTCTCTTGTTCATGTGAACCTTGTGAGAGACAGCAAGGTTGTCAACTCTCTCTCAGTCAGAGGTGGACATTCCAGGGGCCAGAAAGTTAAAATCCTGCCATATGTTTATTCCACCCATGAACTCAGCAGCTGATTTCAGCAGAGGAGGAATCAAGTCATTCCTTTGAAGTCACAAACGAGTCTCAAGTCAAATCCCAGTCCTCAAAGAGTTAAAGTTAATGAGATAATTAAGTAACTAATTAAATGATGATTGTGCATTAGTGATGAACACCTGCTATTATTGAGAATTACAGAGGATCAGATGTTGATGTTTTATTGGTTAAAATGATGCCACCATCATGGAGATCAGTGTTTGGATTGGTTGTGCTAGCTCTCTCTCTGTAGCCCTATGTGTGATGCTGTAGAGACGAGAGATCAGTGGTATACAATAAACGTATAGGCATAATGAGCTGGTGATTATATTGAGAATAGTGTGTTTTTTTTGAGTTTGAACAATTGTCCCAGTGGAACTGCAGCACACAAAAAAGGTACTTCAACGTTTACAGTGAATATATTTTAAATCTGTGTAACACATAAAAAAACGGAACTCCAGTGCTTTTTAGACACACACAGATATCAAGAACCAGCATATGAATCCCTGCAATGGTGACAATCAACAAAATGCTTCATGTTGCAATACATGAAAAACTCCCATAATGCACTGCATTATGTATAATTATTTGTCACCACTGCTGAGGATCATATGATAAATGATCATGGCTTAATGAATAATCCTAAGCAGTTTTCTTTTCCTCTTAATATTGAAGTATTACAGTGAAAAAGTATAATAAAATATCACTTTTTTTAATAGTAATGCTGTTGAACCATGAACAAACAAGCATCAAAAGCTTATGTTATTTATTAGTTTGTTTCTGCATTGCTCAAATGCTTGTTGTAAAACACTAATGCATTTGTTTAGAAGCAAGCTTGTCAAAACCGATAAAAGGCTCAAGAGCCCAAATGAAGCAAATACTGACCACAATTATGGTGACAAGTTATTTTTTATTTTCCTTCCAACTGATTTCCCTTCATTTTTAAGGGCAGCCTCATAAAAGTTGATCTTGGTCAGTTGGTCTTTTTCAGTTGGTCTTTTTCAGATTTTTTGACACATTTCATGGTTTTGTGCTGCAATAACTTGTCATGTCAATCTTTAAATACAACTAGACCAAACAAGATGGTGTTTGGTGAAATATGGTAGGTCATTTGTGTGGGAATTTTTACTTATTTTTACTTACAAATTATGGACATGGACGATTTGCATGGGATTAAGATTTCAGACAACCATACGCAATTATTACAAATAAAAAGAGGCAATAACATAGGGCTGTCGTTTTCTTCAGCATTGACAAGACTAAGTCAGAATCTAAGAATCAGAATCAGAATGAGCTTTTATTGCCAGGTATGTTTACACAAACAAGGAATTGTTTTAGTGACAGAAGCTCCACAGTGCAATAGAATGACAGGACACAGATAATAGTAAGAATCATATAAAAATAGACAAAATAGACAATGAACAAAACAGCACAAACAAAATATAATATAGACAATTATGATGTACAGGTATGATGTGTGCAAACCTCCTGTAGCAGGTTGAACTTCCTCAGCTGGCGAAGGAAGTACAACCTCTGCTGGAACTTTTTCACAATGGAGTTTATATGATTGTCACACTTCAGGTCTTGAATGACTCCACTTAGGTTACAGTGCTGTCTTTTTTTTAAAGTGCTATATAAATAAATGTGACTTGAGCTCCAGTGTGTTAAGACTGCACCAGACAGCCAGCTCTTTAGCCTCCTGTCTGTAAGCAGACTCGTCACCATCCTGAATGAGGCCGAAGAGTGTGGTGTCATCTGCAAACTTCAAGAGCTTGACAGAGCCCACATAGCAACATTGTGTCCGCCCAGATACGGCCCACATCTGGCACCCGTGGAAAGATGATCTGGCCCACATGCAGTGTGGAATGATGGCACTTGGGACCTTATCTGAGCCACAAAATATGTGTATATTAAATATGAAGTAATTTCAGCCTTAATAAGCCTGTTAACAAGCAGAATCACCAAAGGAAAGAAGAAAACAGAAAAAGAGATGAGCAGAAACAAAAGAACTACAACTGACTTCAGCCACAACCTTAGATTAAATCAATTGAAGATAAAAGAAGACATTAAATCTCTGGAGATCTCACCAGAGGAGGATTAAACAACTCCACAAACAGCTTTACCAACTTCACTTGTTACTAACCAGACTGACTTTATTTCTGTTAGACATCTACAAAAGTTTTTATTGAGAATTAAGAGGTTTAAATCTAATGTGTGTCACCATAACAGTGATTAGTGTTTCCATTAGTTGCACTCTTAACCCTTTAGGTGCCAGAGGTTTTTTCCTAAAACATTCGATTTTGACATCTTAATTTCAAAAGGCTATATCTTAAAAATATTAAGGATGACCCAATGTTTATGTAGGGATTTTATTTTCCCAGCTAATTTGCATATTATGACGTCATATGGGGGTGGTCATCTTGAATTATAGAATTTTCATGAAAAGTCACATGTTTAACCCCTTACTAGTAACCCCCCTTTTTTGGCATGGAGACCAAAATTACATTCCCTAAATAAAAAGGTTTCTGCTCATGATTCTTTCTGACTAGATACAAAATCAACCTTTGTTCACAAAGCTGACACTTTAAAGTTTACTGTTCAGGAATCAGAATCACTCAGACTGTTATGATAATAGAGATATATAAGCTCAAACATAAAAACAAAAATAAAAATATTAAAAACATATGTTTTAAATGTATTTTAAAAAATGCTGATGTAGGAAATGAGTTTGAAAACACAGTGTAGCTAAGGCCACAAGTCTTCCAAAACTTCATAAAAAATGTCATAATCGAATCTGTAAAACTGTGAATTTTATGAAATATTTTCTAAGGCCATGTCATGTGTGTTTTTAGAGAAGGCTAATCAGATTGATTTATGGCCCTTGTCATCCCTGTAAGATCTCACATGTAAACTCTTCTGTGTATTTTGTGTGTGTGTTGGCTTTGCAAAACTCCCCATTCATGATTCTATTGTTCTCACCAAACGAGTCTTTCACACCTCCGCCAGGTATGACACATTATCCGCATTATTCTTTTATCATTATTCTTTTGTTTTTATTCCACCTTTATTAGCATTGATTGTGGTTTTTCAGGCTTTACAAAGCAACAAAGCAGCGATCTCACTTCAGTCTCTCTTTGCATTTATCCCTTATTTATCAAAAGTCTTACTATAAAAATACAACAAAACATTTTCTTACGACCTTACGTGAATTATTGAGACAAAAATGCATTATGAAGAAGAAAAGCACCTGCTATTAGTAGCATTGTAGCTAACGTTAGCATCAAGCTACATCAGACAATTTATGAAATTATTAGTACACTTTTACTCAAAACTCACTTTAAACCCCGATCGAGTGTTTATAATAACTTCCTTTAGTGATCAGGGGTGGAATTTGGTCGTTTACTGTTGTAAAAATATATTATTTGTAGCCTTTTTCATCGCTGCACAAGTTAGCATTTCCCATGTACATTTTCGATTTTTTTTATAAAAACGCCCCAGATCTCAAGAAAATCTCATACCAAGCTTTACTATCGTAATCGCGGGTTTATTATTTGGATATTTCGTGTGTACAGAGGTGTTTCGGTGTTGTTTTGGCCAGATAACTA
Source organism: Carassius auratus (assembly GCF_003368295.1). NCBI lineage: Eukaryota > Metazoa > Chordata > Actinopteri > Cypriniformes > Cyprinidae > Carassius > Carassius auratus. Next base: position 203,813 of record NW_020529076.1, read on the forward strand.
CCAGGAAGTGTGCAGGAAGCATGTGACACGATGTGGCGGTGTCCATATATGAAACTCTAAGATTGACACTGGGAAGGCCCAATCAGAGTCTGAGTGACACACAGCACGAGCTGTGACCACTGCACGCACACACAGATCGCTGGGAGAGGCTGTTTATCATCAGATCGCGTAAATCCGTGGAAAATGAATAGAAATGACGATTCTGTCTGAAGAAATATGAAGTAAACATCAGTAAATATATCCATATATCTCTGCAGATATGCATCTTTTGTCTATAAATCCTTATTGACGCTGTTCAGTGAGTCTATGTGAACACAAATAAACCGCTGCTGACGTGACTGAATTTGAGTGAGTGGTGAATTTCTATTCAAAATGTGGCATAATACGGATTTATTATTTTGCACTTCTGACATAAATCACTAAATATCTGTCACTGCAACAATGTTTTATCAAAATATTGGTCAAATATCGAAACTAGAGTCTTTAAACTTTCAATTGATGCACAGTTTGTCCAGATGAAGTAAGACAGTGATGTTTAATGTGCTGTGAAAGTGAAACAATAATAAACTGGGGCCGTCGGCGATGTTTGCACGTAAAGGGGTTAAATGATAAAATGCATCACTTCTTTCCCCAAAAAAATGTCTCTCACCTTCTGTGTGCTATATTGCACAATACTGAATGCTCAGGTAAATAGTAAGTAGTAAACAAACTGTGTAAATCATTACTAATAAATGGTAGAAACAAACCGAATGTATGTAGCAGTTGGGATTTTCAATTTACTACATGCAGCAGGCACTCTGGTTCCATGTATGGGGCACGTATATATTATTCGTATGACACACAAACACAAGTAGACAAGACCTGTTTAGTTCAAAAGCTATGCCCCGTGTCACATTGCCTCTGCTCATGCATGCGCCGATTGTGCACATCTCGGACTACTGTCAGTGTCATTGCTACTCTCCACCTTGCCTCCTAACTGTCCTATGAATACTTCAACCTCGTCTAACATACCCAGTGGCATTAGACAATGTCTCCACTACAATACTGTGTCCGCGATTGCGGAGAGGTGCGGTCAGAAGACAAATATACATGTCTAGTGCGGTAAAAATCTCCCGCCTCGTCCCCGCAACAATAACACGCCTGCTAATTTCGCGATGAACACTCCGACCCCGGCAAACATTGTTCAAACCTCTGATATTTGGCAAAGGACCATTTATTTACATTGGGCAAAGGATTCACCATCTGTGCTTGGTGGCTATACTTTCACTTTCAGTATCACCGTCATCTTCTGAATGCAGATTCCCTTCAGAATCAGTGTCCGCGAATAGAAGTCCCAACACCTCATTGGGGCTTTATTGAAGCTTTATTGATGCCATTAGATAATAATAATGATAATAATAATAATCTAATGCCAATACTCGCTGACGTTGACAATATTGGTCAGATAAAATGGCTCACTCTTACACAAGCTCCGCTTTTATTCGCACTGATTCAATGCGCTCTAGCTCGAAGATTTTGTATAGGAGCATGACGTTTTTTTCAGTCAGAGATGAAGTATTACATGTCTGCTATCTGGTGCAGGGAAGGTTACATGAAATTTGACACCGTATTTGACAAAATCGGCCATTTTATTCAGTGCCACATCTTGTTGAGTAAACTTGATTTTTGATTGTCACCATTAATGAGATACATGTGCTGATGGTTTATATCTGTGTGTGGTAGAGTAGTTTAAGGTTTTTTTTTTTTTAAAGCTCATGTTTGCTAAAAGATTTTAACTGATTGTTATAATACTGCTGGATTTCATGCGGCAGAAACACAGGGTTTGTAATATGGATGTATCATTGGAACAACATAATTGTTAGATAAAAAAAACATCAGTGAGCTTCATGATGATTATAAAACCATCAACAGATAACAGCCGTCACTTGATAGCATGTTACTCTAGCTTTCTTTGAAGCTGCTAATGTGATTAACAAAAACACATTCAAAAAAGACAAAATATATAATAAGAGTTAAGAGCCCAACTAATGGAAACACTAATCACTGTTATGGTGACACACATTAAACCTGTTAATTCTCAATAAAATCTTTTGTAGATTAGTAGATAGACTAATATAAATAAAGTCAGTCTGGTTAGTAATAAGTGAAGCTGGTAAAGCTGTTTGTGGAGTTGTTTAATCCTCCTCTGCTGAGATCTTGAGCGATTTAATGTCTTCTTTTATCTTCAGTTGATTTCATCTAAGGTTGTGGCTGAAGTCAGTTGTAGTTCTTGTGTTTCTGCTCATCTCTTTTTCTGTTCTATTCTTTCCTTCAGTGATTCTGCTTGTTAACAGGCTTATTAAGGCTGAAATTACTCCATATTTAATATACACAGATTTTGTGGCTCAGATAAAGTCCATTTCTGGTTAATTGCTTTACTCTTGGCTGACATGTGGCATTGCTATGGCCTGCTTGTGGCTCAAATCTGGCAAACAGGAGCGGTCCACCCAAGTGCCATAATTCCACGCTACATGTGGGCCAGATCATCTTTCCATGGGTGCCAGATGTGGGCCGGATCTGGGCCTAAACAATGTTGCTATGTGGGGTATAAATATATTTGTTTTTCTATTTCCTGACATTTAAATATATAGTTCATACTAAATACATTATTAGGTTTTATTTGTAAATTAAGTTCTTATTTATATCTTTTACATATAAACATATAAATTTTGACACAATTGATATGCACGCTAAGCAAATATTCAAAAGTGAATGCTGGAAATTGAGCATTTTTGAGCATGTTATGTTCTATTTAAAAAAGGAAATAAAGGGACATTACAGTCAATCTACTGCCACAAATACAGTGTATGTAATCTTCTTGCAACAGCTCACAGCAAATTAGATAATTTCTTCTCAACAATAAAACATATAACTTAATTGAAACATTGCTTCAACACTGCTGAACATAATTCATACAAATGCTATGAGAAATTACACTTCAGAATGGGAATACATAATGTCATTCATTTTCATCAGGAGATGTGGAGTCCTGTGATGCCACAAAAGTGGAGTAGTTTTTTTTTTTTTTTTAACTTGGGCTTAATCTTACCATGCCAGCTTGCTGTGTGGCTGCAACAGGAATGAGACAAGTTAAAAACTTGCACAGAAATAAATGTATTTACTAATAGTAAAATTACTCTTCTGGTCTTGCTGGTCTAACTGAATGAAAATGCTGTTCAGTATTATTTACTAGTAGTGATGACAGTTTCTTCTTTATTGATGATGATATTAAAATAACTTGAGGATCTTATACAGTACTTACTGACTGATTCTCATATTAAGAAGAGCCCAGCTGGTGAACAGCAGGTATGGGAAGGGGGGACTATGTAAAAAAAGATATTTATTATTAATTATATCATATGAATATAGTCAGAGGTGGAGAGTCCAGGGGTCAGAAAGTAAAAGTCCTGCCATATGTTTATTCCACCCATGAAACCAGCAGCTGATTTCACCAGAGGATGAATCAAGTCATTCCTTTCAAGTCACAAACAAGTCTCAAGTTAAATCCCAAGTCCTCAAAGAGTTAAAGTCAATGAGATAATTAAGTGACTAATTAAATGATAATTCTGCATTAGTGATGAACACCTGCTGTTAACAATCAACATCACTGAAGAAAAGAGAAACACAAGAACTACAATTGACTCTAAGCACAGCCTTGGATGAAATCAACTGAGAAAAAAAAAAAGAAAAAAAAAAAAAAAAACTTTGTCCCCATAATTGTGGTGAGTCCACCATAATGGAGATCAGTGTTTGCTTTAGTTGGGCTCTTGGCCCTTTTAATAATTCAAAGTAATTCACTTTTAAACACTTGCGGTTGTGTTACGTAGTAAACGTTAACACATTGCTGAATTAAAAGCTTGAAGTAGAACATTTAATTGCCCTTTTTTCATCTAAAACATTTTAATTAACTTCATGAAGGTGTCTCTCTTTGGTTCGTTAAATTATGTTCAGCAATTACTGAACTACAAAAAAAGTCCTATTAAACAAACAGTATTGTAAATTTTTTACAGGCTCGGGATTTCAGACATGAGCACTTATCATATGATCCTCAACAGTGGTTACAATAATTATTCATGCTACAGTGCATAATTGGAGTTTTTACTATGGTGTTACCCAGCATGCACTTCAGCTTGAAGCGTTTTGTTGATTGTCACCATTGTTGAGATTCATATGCTGGGTCATGATGTCTGTGTGTCTTATTAGGAAACGACTTCAAAAATGTATATTTATTACATACATTAGGAAATGTATTCACTATAGTGATTTAACCAACGGTTCCACAAGGTGGGTTATATAAAAACTGAACATTTGTAAATAATAAATACATAAAATTGTTTTGGAAATAAACAGGCTGATGCCTAATAATTACTTAATCATGTAAAACCAGCTAGTAACGGTTTTCTGCACAGCACATGTACTTTTACAGAGAAATATCTAACATAAGAAACCAAAGGTCAAGAGCCCAAATGAAGCAAACACTGATCTCCATGATGGTGGCATCATTTTAACCAATAAAACATCAGCATCTGATCCTCTGTAATGCACAATAACATCAGGTGTTCATCACCAATGCACAATCATCATTTAATTAGTCTCTTAATTATCTCATTGACTTTAACTCTTTGAGGACTTGGGATTTGAGTTGAGACTAGTTTGTGACTTGAAAGGAATGACTTGTTTCCTCCTCTGGTGAAATCAGCTGCTGAGTTCATGGGTGGAGCAAAAATGTGGCAGGACTTTTACTTTCTGACCCCTGGACTCTCCACCTCTGAATATAGTTTAAGGTTTTTGAATGCATGTGCAGTTTTTAATGTTTCACTTACTGTGAGTATGTTGTACTGATCAGAAGATCTGGACCTGGGGTCAAGAGCTGTATAACTGTTTGCACTGAGATCATCATTCTGCAGGGAAACAAACAGAATACATACATGGGTTTTATGGTTAACAAGGACCAGAGGTGGGTAATCCAGGGACCAGAATGGAGTAAAAGTCCTGCCATATTTTTGTTCCACCCATGAACTCAGCAGCTGCTTTCACCAGAGGAGGAACCAAGTCATTCCTTTCAAGTCACAAACGAGTCTCAAGTCAAATCCCAAGTCATCAAATAGTTAAAGTCAATGAGATAATTAAGAGACTAATTAAATGATGAAGCCTCATGAAGCATTAAGGTTTTCAGCCAAGTGGTTCACAAAAGGGTTAATTTCTGGAAACTTAATTTGCTCACAATACCACCTGGTGGCCAACAAGTGTAAAACAAGCAGATATATTACAGACAGAGGTGTAAAGTCCAGGGGTCAGAAAGTAAAATACCTGCCATGTTTTTGTTCCACCCATGAACTCAGCAGCTGATTTCACCAGAGGAGGAACCGAGTCATACCTTTCAAGTCACAAATGAGTCTCAAGTTAAATACCAAGTCCTCAAAGAGTTAAAGTCAATGAGATAATTAAGAGACTAATTAAATGATGATTGTGCATTAGTGATGAACACCTGCCATTATTGTGCGTTACGGAGGATCAGATGATGATGTTTTATTAGTGCCACCATCACGGAGATCAGTGTTTGCTTAACCCTTTCGAGTCGATTAACGCATATATGCGTTTTGAGTCATTTTCTCCTGATAACCCCGAAAAGAACTTAAATTACACTCTCAGTTTTAATCGTACAGATAAGAGCAATACATCAATCGAATCTGTAAAGGGTTTAGTTTTTTTTTGGATACAGACATAATAACAAAAAAACTTTGTGCACTTATAAAATAAAGATAACAAACAAGGTGGGCTGTCTGCAGTCTTTGTCTCCGCTGATCGTCATGTACAAACAAGTCACTAAAAGGAACTGTAACTCCGTGAATACTCAACAAAGAGACATGAGAGAGATATCTATAGAAAGCCTGAAATGTCTACTTTTAAACTAAACAAGTGCTGCCGAAAACAAATATTCTGAGATAAAGTAATCCATATGAAAACAACGCGATGTCTATTTTTCATATCTCCGCTCATTATATCTAATGTGGCCACGCCCCCACGCTTAACGCGCTATTCAGATTCAAACTGAAGCGCGCGGCTTGAATACGCCCATAACAGAAGAAAGAGCAGCCGGACTGTTCTTCAAGTTTTTATTTTATTTTACTGTTTGCTTCGCGATGAGAGGAATAAGACATAAATCACTCCAAAAAGATGTGATGTGGTTGAGGAATTTGAGAAATGGATTTCCTCAGAAAAAAGAATGAAGCACTTTATTCAGCAGAGATCATAAACATGAGTAAGTCTCTTTTTATTTATTTGTACTAGTTTTCATATAACGTGTAAACATTTTACTAGTTAAGACTTTTTCCAAATACTTTTTCCAAACTATAATTCCTGACTAAATGTATAATCAAGTGAAACATTATGAAGTTTCAATAACAGTATACAATACTATACCATTCAAAAGCTTGATGTAAATAATATAAATGTGACAAATAGAGATAACTCTAACAAATGTAAAAACAATGCAGTTCTTTCAATTTATTCCCCCTAAAAAAACCTGAAAAATATTCTCAGCTCTTTTCAACAACAACAATAATAATAATAATAATAATAATAACAATAATGATGATAATAATAAATGGGTTTTTATTTTTGGTAGAAAATAAGATTGTTAAAATGATTTCTGAAGGATTGTGTGACTGGAGTAAGGATGCCAAAACATTTGTTTGAAAGTCAGCTTTGATTGTTCATAATAAACCGTTTAACTGCTCCCCCAAGTGGATATTAAATTATGTTGTGGGATAATTAAATATATACTTAATAAACTACAAACATAAAATTATATAGATTTATTTTGTTCTCACATTCTTTCTTGTAAGTCCTCCCTCAGTGGAACAGTTGAATTAGAGGCTCATTATGCAGCTCATTATGCAGGCCTTTGTCTTCTCAGGTGTAAATCACAATGATATTCATGATAGTTGACGCCTACTCGCATATGACTTTTACCAACAAAAAGTGTCTTAGAAAATTTAAATCGATATATTGTTTTCTGTGAGTGCGTAAACAAGATGATTTTCACATCATTCAGAAAGAAAAATTCTAGGCTACAAGCTCCAGTTCTCAACTTTTCCGGGAACCAATGTTATGTATGTGTTTTATTGCCTTATTCAAGTGATTTAACATTTTTAGTTTTTCACTAACCATGCATAACATTTTTTGTCTCAAAAATACAATCATGTACATGAATGCATTTCACATATTATTATAGCCCAGTTTGTGCTGATTACAGTGATATTAGACTTTACCCATTTAGATATTTATAAGAAACTAAAAAAAGCACAAATATCAGGGCATGACAAAACTTCTCCAGGCCCCAAAAATACCCTTAGACTCCAGAGGGTTAAGCTGGGCTCTTGACCTTTGGACTCTTGTGTTAGATATTTCTCTGTTAAAGTACACATGCTGTTATAAAGCAGTGCGATCAGTGCAGTGCAGAAAACTGCTGCTAGCTGGTTTTACATGATTAAATAATAATTAGGCGTCAGTCTGTTCATTTCCAAAACTATTTTATTTCACTTAACATATGTTCAGTTTTTAAATAACCTACCTTGTGGAACTGCCACATGCAAATGAACTGTTTTAATAGTTATAATGGATTTGGAATGTAATGAATATAAATCTTTGAAGCCTTATTCTACTAAGACGCACACACACCATGACCCAGCATATGAATCTCAACAAAATGCTGCATGCTGGGTAATACCATAGTAAAAACTCCCATCATGCACTGTAGCATGAATAATTATTGTCACCACTGTTGAGGATCATATGATGATTGTTCATGTCTAAAAAAATATTTAAGTATTTCAACAATATGTGTTCAATCTGACTTTTTTTGTAGTTCAGTAATAGCTGAACATCATTTAACAAACCAAAGAGAGACACCTTCATGATGTTCATTTCAATGTTTTAGAAGAAAAAAATGACAATATAATTAGTTGTTTCCAGCTCTTAATTAAGCAATGTGTTAATGTTTACTATGTAACACAACCACAAGTGTTTAAAAGCAATTTACTTTTAATTATTAAAAGGGTCAAGAGCCCAACTAAAGCAAACACTGATCTCCATGATGGTGGCATCATTTTAACCAATAAATAATCTGATCCTCTGTAATTCTCAATAACAGCAGGTGTTAATCACTAATGCACAGTCATCATTTAATTAGTTACTTAAGTATCTCATTAACTTTAACTCTTTTAGGACTTGGGATTTAACTTGAGAGTTGTTTGTGACTTGAAAAAAATCTTAGTTCCTCTGATGAAATCAGCTGCTGAGTTCATGAGTGGAATGAAAATATGGCAGGAATTTTACTTTCTGACCCCTGGACTTTACACCTCTGTCTGTAATATATCTGCTTGTTTTACACTCGTTGGCCACCAAGTGATATTGTGAGCAAATTAAGTTTCCAGAAATTAACCCTTTTGGGAACCACTTAGTTAAAAATCTTAAAGTTTCATGAGGCTTCATCTTGCCATCACTACATAAGGGTCTTAAAGCTGAAGCTGGAGGTCAGTTGCTGCTTTTGTGTTTCAGCTTGTTTCTCTTTATGTTCCTGTTTATCTGTCCCTCAGTGATTTTGCTTGTTATAATTAGGTGTTCATCAGTGTCTGAATTCATTCATTTCCTTTCATTCACTCAGTCAAGTAAACTAATGTAGGGAATTATGAATGAGGGTATAGTGTGTGATTTTTAAGCACAGCATCTGAGTGTCTTTGAGCTCTGTTAATAAACGGTATATACATGTATGCTGCTTTCTCGAAAATGACAAATATTACCCAGATTGCATTATTTTTTACATTATTTTATTAATATTCTTTTTTTTTTTTTTTTTTAAACATTGTATGTAACTGTTCGATTATGGCCATTTTCTATAGCATGGGTTTACAGTGTAGGAAAAAGATAGCTTTTATTATTTGACATATTTTATTATGTGGTTCTTTCATCTCCTCACCTCATACTCATGTATTGCAGATCTTCCATTCGTCATTTTTCTCTTACTATGAAAAAAAAGACAGAACAAAACAGAAAGAAACATAAACAATTTAATATAATTAATAATAAGTTAATAATTACATTTATATACTATTATTATATAATATAATATAAAATAATATTAGCTTATTATATTTACATTTTAAATAGTACAATGATGCTAATGATGATGAGTAATCCTCCAGATACCACTGTGATTTGAAACACTGTCCTAGCAGCACTACAGTGAACTGAAAGAGGAAGATAATTTAATCAAATCAACTGTCAAAACTGATTCAAAAAAAATAAAGGGTGTTAATAAAAGGTTAACCTGTGACAGTAACAGCATCTGATCTCTGAGATCCGTGTTGATTGTGAGCTTCACAGTAGAAGCGCCCACTCTGTTTTGCACTGAAACTCTGTCCAGATCCAACAGAGGAGCTTTGATTCTCCTTAAACCAGCTGAAGTTCAGAGCAGGAGGGTTTGAGTCACTGCTGCAGATCAGAATCACCGAATCTCCCTCCACTATTTCACCAGATCCATTTATGAACACTGAGACGTTTCTAGGTGCATCTTAACCAGACAAATGAAGTGTCACGATCCTGTTTTACAATTGTTAACCCACTAATCTGTTTGATACCAGTTATTGAACCATCATTAACTTACACATTATGTTTAAAGTCACAGCTTTGGAGTATTGCTCTCCATGTTTGTTTCTGGACTTGCACTTGTAAACTCCACTGTGATCAGAGCTTATGTTTGAGATGCTGTAGATTCTTCCAGATCCTACAAACATTCCTTCTTTAAACCATCTGATTTCTGCAGGAGGGTTTGAATCACTGCTGCAGCTCAGAGTCACTGAATCTCCCTCCACTATTTCACCAGGTGGACTGATGGACACTGAGGCACTCTTTGGTGGGTCTAACAACAATAATAAGATTAATACATTTTACATATTTTTAATTAGTAATAGGAATTGAAATGATTAAAATGGAGAATTAGCATCTTATGGTTGTAATAGACTCACACATGACATTGACAGTAACAGCTTTTGATCGCTGAAATCCATGTTGATTGTGAACCTCACAGTAGAAGCGTCCACTCTGTAGTGCACTGAAACTCTGTCCAGATCCAACAGAGGAGCTTTGACTCTCCTGAAACCAGCTGAAGTTCAGAGCAGGAGGGTTTGAATCACTGCTGCAGATCAGAGTCACTGAATCTCCTTCCACTATTTCACCTGATCCATTTATGAACACTGAGACATTCCTCGGTGCATCTAAATCAGACATATGAAGAGTTACATTCATTTTTTTTTTACAATTTTTAACCCTACACTTTAAAACCGAAGAAGTAACTTAACTCAAGCCATTTGAATAAACAGATATCCTTAAAAACCTGACAAGTTATGTTTACTCAAACTGTTTGAGGAAACCGATTCCCAGCTAGAATTTTTGTGTTCTAAAAATGTTCTCAAAACATTACCATGATTGTTCTAACAATGTTTTTAGTGGGTAGTTTTATTTTTGTTCCCAGAACGTTCTCTCAAAGATAGGATAACGTTCTCTAAAAACATTCCAAAAATGTTTATTAATAACTATTAGAACATTATTCCCTAAAATTCTAATTAAGATTTAAGCAGATGCCTTGCCTTGTTTAAAAGAATAGTTTGGTTTGATGTCACCATAATGGTGGTAAGTGTTGGCTTTAGTTGTGCAATTTGACACTTGACTTGTCAGCGTTGTTCTTTAACTGCTGTAATCTTTATTGTGGCAAGAACAGCAAGAAAACATGTGGTTTGATGGTGCTGGTTACTTTCTAATGAGTAACACATCATCACATATGTGGCTTGTTTACCCTTTTTCACCAAATCTAATGTACAGTGTTACTTACATATTAATTATTAAAGCGACTTAATGGCTAAACAGCCTGAGACAAAGCTCAATTTAAAGCAGATTATTTCAATGACTTGAAAAAAAAAAATACACTTTTTTTTTTGTCACACAAACATCAGGATTCAGTGTCTGAATCTCGACAATGGTGACATGCTTCATGCTGCAATGTATTCTGGGTACATCACACGAAACTCATCCATGTCACCCAGAATGCACTGCGGCATGAAGCATGTCACCATTGTTGAGATCCATACAGTAATTCTTGAGGTCTCTGTGTGTCTAACCTTTCTCTGGTTCATTAACAATGTAATTTAAAAAGAAGAGACAAAATATTACATAAGTTTGCAAGATCTTATGCATTGCATCTGCTATAGTCAGTAATATTTAATTAATAGCATAGAACTCCAGATAAAATATACTGACCAGATTACTACATGAGGAAAATCCTAATATTAGTAAGTAACCAATATCATCTTATGACATTTGTCTTTCACTGTTTTCATTGTAACAAATATAGCTACAAACAGTTAAATTAACTGTAACTGAAAGAGTCATACTGCCTAAGTACTGATCACCATAATGGTGACATCAAGCTAAACTATTATTTTCAATAAACCATCAACACCTCTGTTAATCTCAATAAGAACCTTTTTACATTTACGACAGAAATAAATCTTGTTTATAATAAGTGAAGTTGGTAATGCTGTTTTTGGACTTATTTACGCGAGAGTTTGACACCAAACAGGGGTTGGGTTTTCACTTTCAACCAACATTTGACTTCTGAGCCATGTCAGTCCACATCTAGTGTGATGGGAAGCTTTATTAGAATGTTAGAGAATAATGTTGTAACAATGTTATCAATAGACATTTTTAGAATGTTTTTAGAGAATGTTATCCTACCTTTTAGTAGAACATTCTGGGAACTAAAATAAAACTAGCTGCTGAAAACGTTCCTAGAACATTAAACATTTCTAGGTGGGTTGCCTTAAACCATTTAAGTACTCTGAATTTAATTCAGTTGATTTCACTGAAAGAAGATTTACATTGCAATTAAATAATGAACTGATTAACTGAGTGATAAATGAGCTTTAGTGATAAACAGCTAATGTTAACAAACAGAATCACTGAAGAAAAGAGAAACACAAGAACTACTGCAACTGACTTCAGACACAGTCTTAGATGAAATCAACTGAAATAAAATACATTAAATCTCTCAAGATCTGATTAAACAACCCCACAAACAGCATCACCAGCTCTACTTATTAATAACCAGACTGACTTTATTTCTGTCAGACGTCTACAGAAGATCTTATTGAGAATGAACTAAGGTTTAGATGTTGATTTATTGTTTCATTTGAAGTAACCATGTTAGAGATCAGTGTTTGCTTAAACACATGGTTTAAATCAAGGCAATCTGTTTACACAAACGGTTTGAGTTAAGTTTACTTGTTGGGTTTTACAGAGCACTAATCTGTTTGATACCATTCACTGAAGCATTATTAACTCACACATGACATTCAAAGTCACAGCATCAGAGTATTTCTCTCCATGTTCATTACTGGACTTGCACTTGTATTCTCCACTGTGATCAGAGCTGATATTTGAGATTCTGTAGATTCTTCCAGATCCTACAAACGTTCTTCCTTTCAACCAGCTGATTTCTGCAGGAGGGTTTGAATCACTGCTGCAGCTCAGAGTCACTGAATCTCCCTCCACTATTACACCAGATGGATTGATGGACACTGAAACATTCCTAGGTGGGTCTAAAAATAAGAAAAAGGATGCTCTAGAAATAAACAAAAATTGTGTATTTCAAAATTTTAAACAATGTGCAGATGATCATTAACTCACACATGACATTCAAAGTCACAATATCAGAGTATTTCTCTCCATGTTCATTATTGGACTTGCACTTGTATTCTCCACTGTGATTAGAGCTGATCGTTGAGATGCTGTAGATTCTTCCAGATCCTACAAATGTTCCTCCTTTAAACCAGCTCATTTCTGCAGGAGGGTTTGAATCACTGCTGCAGCTCAGAGTCACTGTATCTCCCTCCACTATTTCACCAGATGGATTGTTGGACACTGAGACACTCTTTGGTGGGTCTAAAAAAATGAAGAAAATTCACAAGAAATAATCAATAATTATGCATTTCAAAATTTTAAACAATGTGCAGATGGTCATTAACTCATACATGCCATTTAAAATCTGACATAAACAATAATTAACAGCAAAAAAAAAAAAAAAAAAAAAAAAGAAAATTAGTTCACAGATGTTTAGACGGTTTAATATCAGTTTCTTAATCATTATTAACTCACACTTGATGTTTAAAGTCACAGCATCAGAGTATTTCTCTCCATGTTTATTGCTGGACTTGCACTTGTATTCTCCACTGTGATCAGAGCTTATGTTTGAGATGCTGTAGATTCTTCCAGATCCTACAAACATTCCTCCTTTAAACCAGCTGAATTCTGCAGGTGGGTTTGAATCACTGCTGCAGATCAGAGTCACTGAATCTCCCTCCACTATTTTAAGAGATGGACTGATGGACACTGAGACATTCCTAGGTGGGTCTAAAAATAAGAAAAAATATGCTCTAAAAATAAACAAAAAATGTGTATTTCAAAATTGTAAACAATGTTTAGATGATCATTAACTCACACATGGCATTTTAAATCTCGCAAAGACGATCATAATATATATATATATATATATATATATATATATATATATATATATATATATATATATATATATATATATATATATATATATATATATATATATATGAATTTGCAGATGTTTAGACAATTTAATATCACAGTTGCTTAATCATAATTAACTCACACATGACGTTTAAAGTCACAGCATCAGAGTATTTCTCTCCATGTTTATTTCTGGACTTGCACGTGTATTCTCCACTGTGATCAGAGCTGATCGTTGAGATGCTGTAGATTCTTCCAGATCCTACAATCATTCCACCTTTAAACCAGCTGAAGTCCAGAGCAGGTGGGTTTGAATCACTGCTGCAGCTCAGAGTCACTGACTTTTCCTCCACTATTACACCAGATGGATTGATGGACACTGAGACGTTCCTAGGTGGGTCTAAAAAAATGAAGAAATAATCAATAATTATGCATTTCAAAATTTTAAACAATGTGCAGATGATCATTAACTCACACAAGACATTTAAAATCTGACGTAAACAATCATTAACCGCAAAAAATAAATAAAAATAAAAATAGAAAAAAATAAAAATAAAAATGAGTTCACAGATGTTTAGACGATTTAATATCACAGTTCCTTAATCATCATTAACTCACACTTGATGTTTAAAGTCACAGTATCAGAATATTTCGCTCCATGTTTGTTTCTGGACTTGCACTTGTATTCTCCACTGTGATAAGAGCTGATCGTTGAGATGCTGTAGATTCTTCCAGATCCTACAAACATTCCTCCTTTAAACCAGCTGATTCCTGCAGGAGGGTTTGAATCACTGCTGCAGCTCAGTTTAACTGGATTTCCTTCCATCATATTAACAGATGGGCTTATGGAGATCATTGGTTTCATTGGAGGATCTACAGAAACAAATATTTTAAATATTATTTCTAATCAGTAGTTCCTCACTGAAGGCCTCCAAGTATCAATGTAATTTCTGAGCTGAAGCTTTTACATGGATATTGAGAGTGTCACCTGGTCTTGACCAATTCAGTCACACAGTGACTCTATTTGACTTAATTGTACAGTGAGCAGCACATTCCATGGCAAAATGTATGGTGGGGCCCCTGACTAACCACAACTGTGGACAAATTTGTAAAATATTTTGATTGGATCTTGGTGCACTGATACAAACAAACTGTCCAATACCATTAAATAGAGATGTTATGACTGACTTGACTTGACCTGACTTCTCTCAGAGAGCAAGAAGACCTCCGCACCTAAAAGTTTTTAATGTTCAAGGAATGTTTTCAGCAGCTAGTTTTATTTTAGTTCCCAGAATGTTTTCCCATAAAGTAGGAAAACATTCTCTAAAAACATTCCAAGAATGTATATTGATAACATTGTTAAAACATCCTCTAACATTCCAATAAAGCTTTCCATCATGCCAGATGTAGATTGACATTACAAGTCAAATGTTGGTTCAAAGTGAAAAAACAACCTCTGTTTAGTGTCAAACTCTAGCGTAAATAATGCCAAAAACAGTATTACCAACTTCACTTATTATAAACAAGATATATTTGTCACAAATGTAAAAATAAAGTTCTGAGATTAACAGAGGTGTTGATGGTTTATAGAAAAACATAGTTTGTAGTTTGAGGTCACCATTATGGGGATCAGTACTTGGGTAGTATGACACTTTGCAATGCTACTTTTTTATTCAAATTGCTGTAACTACATTTGTTATGTAAAAAGATCATAAGGTGACATTGGTTTCTTGCTGATGTAAAAAATGTTCTCATGTAATGGTCTGATCAACTGGTCTTATCTTGAGCCTAATATATGCTATTAATTTAATTTTAGTGATTGTAGTAGATTTGTTGTAATTCACAAGATCCCGCAGATTTATAGTAGGGCTTCATGATTAATTGCATGCAATTGTCATGCGTGTCTTGTCAGTCAAGATGGTTCTGTGATTAGTGGTAAATGTCAATCAGCTGCTTTCAAATGGAGCCGCACTTAATATACAGAGCTGTAGTTTGCTGACAAGCTCTGCAATATTGTGTTCATAACCACATGTAATTCATCTGCGATTATGCACACAATATTGCGTAGCTTGTCAGCGAACTATGACTCTGTGTAGTAACCCACCTATAATTGTTTAATGCTTTAGGAATTTTTTTCAGCAGCAAATTTTATTTTAGTTCCCAGAATGTTCTGCTAAAAGGTAGGAACACATTCTCTAAGAAAACATTCTAAAAATATCTATTGATAATGTTTTTAGAACATTATTCTCTAACATTCTAATAAAGCTTCCCATCACACTATATGTGAACTGACATTGCTCAGATGTCAGATGTTGGTTGAAAGTGAAAACCCAACCTTTGATTGGTGTCTAACTCTAGCGGAAATACTCCAAACACAGTATTACCAACTGCACTTATTATAAACAAGATTTACTTGTTTCTGTCATAAATGTAAAAAAAAAAGTTCTTATTGATATTAACAGAGGTGTTGATGGTTTGTTGAAAATAATAGTTTAGTTTGACATCACCATTATGGTGATCAGTACTTAGGCAGTATTAGAGTTTTCAGTGTTACTGTTTAATTAAATGCTGTAACTACATTTGACAGACTACGAATATGATTATGTATTAATCATCAGCAATCATCGTCTTCGAACCACAAGTTCTCTTGCTGTTTTGCCATAATAAAGATTACAGCTGTTAAAGAGCAACACTGACAAGTCAAGTGTCAAATTGCACAACTAAAGCCAAACATTTGCCACCGTTATGGTGACATCAAACCAAACCATTACTTTTAAACAGACATAAACATCAACATCTAAACCTCTGCTTAATTCTTAATTAGAATGTTAGGGGATAAGGTTCTACTAATGTTATTAATAAATAATTTTTTAGAATGTTTTAAGCTAAATGTTATCCGATCTTTTCAGAAGAACGTTTTGGAAACAAAAATAAAACTTCCCGCTAAAAACATTTTTAGAATAATCCATGGTATTGTTCTAAGAACATTTTTAGAAAAAAAAAAAATTCTAGCTAGGTGGATATCCACCTTTTTCCTCAAGGTGGAAGCAAGTCTATAGGTGACTTCCGGTTCATTAGCTGGTGTAGGTAAATAACGAGGAGAATAACAATGTGCAGTAAACGGTAAAACTGTTTGCAGGACAAACCAGTGTGTTCTTAATTAAGATAACCAATTAAAATAATATGATAGGACACATCAATCAAACTGTTTTGTACAGCTAAAAATAGCTGGATGCAAATGAGACCGGAAGCTAGATAAATATAATTTACAAATGGCGCTAATTTTTACATCAGGAAAAAGGTAGATAGAAAGAATCCTTGGTGACTGATTTTTGAACTGTCTCCTCTCAGCCTGCTCAACATTTTGAATTCACAATGAGCTCACATATTACTCACACTGTGAGTATCACTGTTAGAGAGAGAGAGAGAGAGAGAGAGAGAGAGAGAGAGAGAGAGAGAATCTATAACATGTAAACTTAAAGCTGAGCTGAAATTAAAAAACTTAAAACGTTATGTTAAAAATCCTTAACTCACACATGATGTTTAAAGTCACAGCATCAGAGTTTTTAACTCCATGATTGTTTCTTGACTTGCATTTGTATTCTCCACTGTCATCGGAGCTGATCTTTGAGATGCTGTAGATTCTTCCAGATCCTACAAACATTCTTCCTTTAAACCAGATGATTTCTGCAGGTGGGTTTGAATCACTGCTGCAGATCAGAGTCACTGAATCTCCTTCCACTATTTCACTAGATGGACTGATGGACACCACTACATTTCTTGGAGCATCTAAAATAGCAATAATGAAATGTCTCATCAATGAACATTGATAAAACACACTGGATCAGGCGGATCTATTGTCAGATCTTAGACCAACATTTACTTACACATCACATTCAGCATCACAGTATCAGAGTATTTCTCTCCATGTTTATTTCTGGACTTGCACTTGTATTGTCCACTGTCATCAGAGCTGATCTTTGAGATGCTGTAGATTCTTCCAGATCCTACAAACGTTCCTCCTTTAAACCAACTGCTTTCTGCAGGAGGGTTTGAATCACTGCTGCAGATCAGAGTCACTGAATCTCCCTCCACTATTACACCAGATGGATTGATGGACACCGAGATGCTCTGTGGAGGATCTAACACAGAAAACTTTGACATCATTATGTATCACAATAAATATGACATAATGAACTCTGTTTATAGGATTTAAAGTCATTGTTACTGAACCATATCAACTCACACATGATGTTTAAAATCACAGCATCAGAGTATTTCTCTCCATGTTTATTTTTGGACTTGCACTTGTATTCTCCACTGTGATCAGAGCTGATCTTTGAGATGCTGTAGATTCTTCCAGATCCTACAAATGTTTTTCCTTTAAACCAACTGATTTCTGCAGGAGGGTTTGAAACACTGCTGCAGATCAGAGTCACTGAATCTCCCTCCACTATTTCACAAGATGGACTAATGGACACTGAGACACTCTTTGGTGAATCTAAAGAGAACAAACATGACATGTTTCAAACATAAACATAAGTTCATACATAAAACTAATGAATCTGTACTCACAGGTGACATCGAGCTGAACAGCAGGAGAGATGTAAGTGTGTCCCTGCACACCACAGCTGTATCTGCCTGCATCCTCTCTTCTGACTGACTGCAGCAGGAGTTGATTGTTTCTGTCTCTTTTTTCAGTTAATGGCTGTGAGTTTCTGTACCAGATGAATGTTGCTCTGTCAGTCAGAGCGCAGCTGCTTTTACATGACAGACGGACTGAATCTCCCTCTGTTACTGTCTCAGGAGACTCCACCTGAAGATCTGAACACAACACACACATTATATCTAGTGCTGCTGTCATACACTGATTATTATTCAACATAATGCACAGAAGAAGAGTGAAACCTCATCAAAGTCACCTGTCACAGTAAGAGTCACTCCTGGAGCATTGGTCCATTTTCCATCAGGTTTATCGGTTATGAATCTGAAATAGTACATCTGTGAATCCTTCTGTGTCACATGACTCAGTCTTATGGTGCAGTTCTGCTGTTCATCTCCCAGATACTGAAGCCTCTGACTGTATCCAGGGTCCATTAAGAGATCTGGATAGCATCCATTTGTTCTGGTCCAGAACGCTTTCATGATCTGATAGTCAGTAGGGTATTTATAAGTACAGTAGATTGTCACTGTTGACCCCTTTATTGCACAGATGTGTGAAGAGCCATAACTCACACCCCAATCACACTGCCCATAAACTCCTTAAAACACAAAATAAAGGGATAGTTCACCCATTTAATATAATCACCAACCCCTCATGCCTATCATATTCATAATAGACCAAATATTGACTGAGGAATGAATGAGGATACTTTTATAGTTAATTATATATGGATATAAATATTAGTGGTGTGCCGTTATCGCCGTTAACGTGCTGCGTTAACGCGAGACTCTTATTGGGCGATAAAAATTTTTTTGCCGTTAATCTATTCTGAAAGTTGGGTTGGGAGCTGGGTCTATACTAAGCAAGCTATGATGACATTCACCTTGATATTTTATATAACTGACTTGCTGAGGCCAGCCTAAAAAGATAATCAGGACAGTTGACAGGCCACTGCTGCGCATCGCCACGAAAGCTCATCTTTCTCACGTGTTGTTAAGCCGTACCGCTTGTCGATTTAAACATTAAAGCATCCAAACACAAGACACGGAAAAGCTGAACAGAGTAGCGTGTGCCGTTAGGCGCGCACGAGAGAGAGAGAGCCGCGTATCACGGACAACGACACTGAACCGAGCTCTCTTCTGCAAAGTTCACCTCGAAGCAGTGGCGTAGCAACCGGGGGGGGGGGACGGGGGGGACACGTCCCCCGCACTTTTAGAAACAGGTGATTCTGACCCCTGCTAATTTTATTTATTTATTTATTTATTTTTTTAGGATCCAGCGTGAATATTTCCTGTAGTGTTCTCTGATTTGTTACTTAGATTTGAGTGAAATAACATTCAGCCAATCACAGAGCGAATCATCTCCTGGGCGCGTCTGCTATGAGCTTCAAATCTCTTGTTGCTCTTCTGAATTTTCGTTCGTTCGTTTGTTCACTTTGCTATTAGGCCGTCTGGGATAAAATGCACCCCAGAAAAAAGCAAAGGACGATTACATCCTTTTTTCAAACACACACTGTAAGTATGTTACAGTATGTCGCGATGACACGAATCGCGCGATAAAGTTTTCATGTTATGATTTAACCTATTGAACCTGTATGGACCTCATTACGTCGCGCCGGATTCAGTGTGTTAAATGCTCTCCTAATTGTCGCTTTGGATAAAAGCGTCTGCTAAATAAGACGTAACAATATTATTGGTTTCTGCTGTCTTTTGTTTGTCTACGTGCTGCTCGCGGAGTAAAATTATAATTTCACAATAAATCATATTTGTTTTGCAACGAATATCTTAAAATACTTTATAAAATTTTATTCTTTTAATTCATAGCTGTTACTTTATGTCCTAACTGGTCTGTAGGAAAGGCAGGCTGTGACGTCACTGGCAGAGAGAGGGGGCAGTTGCTCAACCTCTCCAGAATGTGCACAGGTGAGATTTGTATTAAAAAAAGCAGATTGACTATCTTAAAGCTGCGGTAGGCAACTTCTGACGCTCTAGCGGTTAATAAACAGAACTGCTTGCGTCTTGCAGAAGAACATCGTAGCCGGAACTACTTCTCTCTGTTTATGTCTATGAAGAATCACAGAGGTACTGGGTTACTCCGCCGCGGTACCCCCGAAGCAATCTAAAATAGTCCGAATATAAACACTTATTATAGGTGCACCCTAGCGATTCAGGACAAGCCAAAAACACGGTTTGGAAAATGGATTCATGGTGTACTCGCTTATTATATAAATTTTTCTACATTTTGAACACAAACAAAGTTACGGACCGCAGCTCTGATTGGTTATTTTTTACCGGAAGTGATGTATTTCTGCAAATGGCAATAGGACCACTGGGAGGAGCTGGAGGAGCTTGATTTTTTCACAGATTATCTGTCTCATATTTTTCATAAAATGTATGTTGTATAAAATTACTGTAGATGTAATCTGTATACTCATTTAACACCTGTTTTTGTCCAACTGTTAAAAAGAAAAGTTATTGTTCAAATGTAGTGCAACTGAAATATTGTAAATATCATAAAATGTCTTTATTATCTTAAAAAAATAAAAATAAATTATAGATGGTCTCCCATTGGTCTCAAAGTCCTGCAGTATTTTTACATTTTTAATAAGATTTAACAAAAATAGGTTCCTGTTAGCTATCATGTCATGTTCCCAAATTTGAAAAAGTAAAATGCCAATTGGTATTCTATTTAGAATTTATTATGAACATCAGCTTTGGGTCAAATCACCATACAGCTGCCCCCCCCCCCCCCTTTTAAAATGGCTGCTACGCCCCTGCCTCGAAGTTCCTCCTGCACCCGAACGAACAAATGCAAATCGCAGTTTGAACAAACAAAAAGATGTGAAAGAGCCCAATTCAACACCGCTGTGTTCTGGTGTTCAGGGCTCGCGCAGAGAAAGGCGTCTAAAAACACTTGAACATCGAATTTCCTTCGTTTTTGCTCTTGTGCCGACAAATACATACAAAATATGTCAAAATATCCACCTTGGAAATTATGCTAGAAAAAAACTGTCAGTTATTTATTAAGTGGAAGTAAACAGTTGAGGAAAAAATGTGATGTGTATTATATTGGATGCGTTCATCGTCTCTTAAAGTGACCGCGCCTAATTTAGCGACTGGCTGCTGTAATGTTAATCCAAGAAAATTAAAATGTAAATCACTCACTGCTCTTCACTGAATTACTTTGTAGTTTTAACAGTCAAACCAAAAATTATTCAGACACCAGGTATAATTTTTGATATATATATAGCAAAACTGTAATAATGTGAGAAATGTTGAAGGTGTCTGAATAAATGTAGGTTTGATTGTATATTTCATTTTTACATTGAAGACTATCCAGTGCTATTATTTGGTTTCTGTACCTTGACACCTACAAACTAAAAAAAAAAAAAAACTTAAACATTGGTGTGAAACAGGAGTAATGTTGTTTGCACCTTGTGCAATGTGGAATTAGTTTACAGCTTTTTCAAGCAGTTTGTGATGCATTTTGGAAACAGGAGATGAGCCTCTTTTCTAATGCACCACCTAGCTTGATAAACCCCTTCTCAAAGACTTACTGTTTGTCAATTTTATTTGGGTAACACACATATTCTGAATGCCGTCGGCAGAATTCGAATGAGCCATTTTAATCTAGATTAATCTAAAAATTAATCTATGCCCACCTCTAATAAATATATATATTTAAACTGTAGATCTGACTAAAGTTTACATGTTATTGTAGTTTTGATTAATATAAAAAAAAGAAAAATCAATGATGATTCAAAAGGCAGTCCATGATTGGCAGACCCCCAGCAAAGGTAAAAAAAAAAAACATGTTTATTTAAAGGACTCATATGATGCTACTAAAATAACTTTGTTGTGTATTTGGTGTAATGCAATATGTTTATGAGGTTTAAGGTTAAAAAAATATATATTTTCCACATAACATTATTTTTGCTCCTCTATGCCCTCTGAATCACTTCGCTTTTTATAAAGCTCACTGGTCTGAAAAGCGTGGTGTGCTTTGATTGGCCAGCTATCCAGTGTGATGCGATTGGCTGAAAACCTCAAGCATGTGACGGAAATGTTATGCCCCTTAACATACTGTGATGCTGAGTGTCCCAGTGTGACAAGACAAAAACAATAAATCCCATTATAAATGAGGCATCCTAACTGATTATAATGACTTATGCTGTCTTTTTATGCATTGCGTTGTATTGCGTTTCACACTGTGTAAACATAAAACCATGTCCGTATTTGTTATCTGAGAAATGACAAACAACAAGTGCTACTCTACACTGCTCAAAACTTGCGTTTGGATAATCTGTGACAAAATATGTAAACCTAACATTCGTCTGTAAAATGCACTGTACACACTCGAATATTTGGGTTGAACTGTTCTGGAACAGTGTTTTTTAATACAACTTAACCACTGCAATCTAGTTGTGTCCTGTTTTGGAAGACCAAAACTTTCACAATGAAGCACTCATTGTCTACACAACATGGTGGCGACTGCAACAGTGAGAATAAATGTTATACCTTATTTCTTTATGTGACCATTTGGGCTGCATTTTGCAAATCTTCCCACACGGTAATGTAGAGATGTGGGGGCGTTTTAAAATGAGCCATTTTAATGAGGCGTGGTTGACACATAACTTTTTGTTTAGTGATATTTTCTTAACAGTCTTTCATAACTTATGGCTCAGAAGTGTTCCATATTTTGCTGTAGTAACAACATTCAAGGTGAAAAGCCAACCTCTAATTGGTGTCAAACTCTAGCCTAAATAACTCCAAAAACAGTATTACCAACTTCTCTTATTATAAACAAGATTGACTTTATTTCTGTCATAAATGTAAAGAAAATTCTTATTGAGATTAACAGTGTTTATGGAGCCCCACATGACATGCTGGAAAATATATAAGGCTAAATTGTGTGCATGATTTACTAATTATTTACCTCAATGTACTAAAACGTGCACACGATTACTATAGCGGTCACTCGATTTATAACTTGTGCACACGATTTCCTAATTTGTCCCCTCGATTTGCTAAATCATGTGCAAGTTTTAGTAAATAGAGGGAACAAATTAGTAAATCATGCGCACAATTTTTTTTTTTTTTTTGTGCGGGTCTACGTAGGTGTTGATGGTTTATTGAAAATTATAGTTTAGTTTGACATCACCATTATGGTCATCAGCACTTAGGCAGTATGAGTCTTTTCAGTGTTATTGTTCATTTAACTGCTGTAACTATGTTTGTTATGACAAAAACATTTAGAGAAAAAAACATGTCATGCGGTGATATTTGTTACTTGCTGTTGTTGAAAATGTTCTCATGTAATGACCTGATCTACTGATTTTATCTGCAGTCTAATCTATGCTACTAATTCAATATCATTGACTTTAGCAAATGTGTTGCAACACACAAAATATTGCAGATTTATATAATATTTATTTTTGTCTGTTCTTTCTAAATTAAATATTTCATGAATGCTTAGACACAGAGACCTCAAGTATTAGTGCATGAATCTAAAAAAGTGATGTACCCAGAATACACTGCAACATGAAGCATTTCACCATTGTTGAGATTCATACCCTGAATATTGATGTTTGTGTGACAAAGAAAAGTTTTTCTTTCAAATACTTGAAATTATCAGCTTTAAATTCAGCTGTGTCTCAGGCTGTTAACCAATTGAGTCACATTAGTAAGTAATATGTAGCTAACACCATACATTTGATTAAGTGAAAACAGGTAACCATACTACATATGTGATGACATATTAATCATCATGTTTTTGCTATAATAAAAATTACAACAGTCAAAGGACATCGTTGACAAGTAAAGTGTCAAATTGCACATTTAAAGCCAACACTTATCACCATCATGGTGACATCAAACCAAACAATTACTTTTAAACAGACATAAACATCTAAACCTATGCTTAAATCTTAATTTTAATGTTAGGGGATAATGTTCTTCCTTAAGAATGTTTTTAGAGTCAGTTCTAGGAACAGAAATAAAACTACCTGCTAAAAACATTTTTAGAACAACCATGGTAATGTTGTAAGAACATTTTTTAGAATAAGAAAATTCTAGCTGAGATGGTATTGGATAACAAGTAAAACAATGTTTGTTCTTATTTATAAACAAAATCAGGGTATCTTCCGTCCATTCCAAATCCATTTTAAATTAAAAAACAGAAAACGAAAGACTCAAGAGGATTCAAGTGAGAGAACATGAATTAAATAACGAGAACTGGAAAAATGGGTCGTTTATTCGTTATTCCTTCTAGGTTAACAAATGGAAAATGAGTTTTTGACTTGATTTCTCATTTTGTTATTTGGGGTTTAAAAAACAGTTTATGGCTTCAATATTTCGTTCGCACTTATGGGCGGAGCTGAAACGCTCCTTCATCTGATTGGTCGGATCGCTCTGCCTTCAACACGGTCTCCTCAGACTTTCAGAATAAGAGTCTTACAAGAGCAATGTCTGAAACCAGATGTAGCTGGACACATAATTTGTGTTGCTGCGACTTGCTAGTCACCCCTTGTATTGTATGAATATTGTCCCACTGTAAATACAGTGCAAATAGTTATGTCTCCTTGGATAAAAGTGAAGTGGAAATAAAAATCAATAATAGACTGAACTGAACAGTTCCATGTTAATATGTCTGTAACATTTACCATCTCGTCTTTTAAGTCTAAAGGCACTAGGTAGGTGTGTGTGTGACATTCAAAATTAATTTGGAAAATTTATATAGTTCATTTTATGAAATAAATTTGTAATATTAGTTTTATTACATACTAAATTGAATGATATTATTCTTTTAGTCTTCTTTGTTGGCCTTGAGAAAGCCGACATATATTTGAACATTATTATCATTTATTATGAGAGTAATGGACAATGACTAAAATTTTAATGTTTCACCAAATTCAGCTCAGATCTTCAGACTCGTCTGACTCGTTGCTGTAACTGTAAAAAAACTGTAAAAAAAATACTTTGAACATAATTTATTATGGACCAAAATACAATGCCAACTTCAAACAAGCTGCAGCTTGCTGGAGGGGTCAAACTGCATAATCATTTCTAAAACTTTGTTTCAAGTCAAGCCCTTTCTCGTATTGCTTACTGCTTTTCTCACCATTAAATGACCAGCAGGATGGCATGCAAGTGTTTAAGTCCATATACTTTGCTTTTGTATAGTCTATACTTATCACCGCCATTAAAAGGCAGCAGGTGCATAAATACACGTTTGTTTACTCCATGTAGTTCTGAGAGCTGAGGTGTACATTTAGATTTTCTCAAATACATCAAGGTAAGTGTGCAAAGGTCTCTCTCTCTCTCTCTCTTTCTCTCTCTCTCTCTTACACACATACACACAATATAATATATTGTTATACTCCATATAGCTTCATAGACAAGTCAGAAACTAAGCTTTTTTTGCACAGGCCTATCTAAAGGGTTAATGGTCCCACCTAGTGATCAACTGTAAAAAATAACAAATTTTACCTCTTCCCAACAGGGAAAACCACAAACAATCAAGAATGCATGATTATGTGTCATGGCTTTGCAATCAAAAAGGTAATTATAATGGAAGTCAATGGAGCAAAAACAGCCACCAACAATAAATTAGGGGAAAACAATTTTTATCTAATGCTTATAGCACTTTAATTGAGTGGATGTTTTAATCCTAAACATAACGAAAGGGTAGTGAATTTGAACAATGCACAAGGGATACATAATAATTTTTATTTGGCACCAGCCGCAGTTACTGTTGACAGCTAGCAGGAGTGTGGTGGGGTGCAAGGTCTGTTTTGACCAATGGATGGAGACCTCAAGGCAGTGGCCTAAATGCTGATCTGAAGATTTTGTCTTTATAGATACAGTTTACATTGTACTTACTGAAAAACACCTCTGCATGTAGACACCCAACTGTACAAATTCATTTATAGATTTAAAACCCAGTCCTAAACCGGGAAAACCATGTTCTGCAGAGTTCAGTTCCAACACACTTACTTGGGCATTGCTACTGATCCTGAAGACCTTGCTTAGCTTAGGTGTGTTTATTTGGGGTAGCTAAACTTTGCAGGACACTGGCCATCCAGGAGGAGGACTGAGAGTCCTGACATTAGCACTTTACATTCAGTGCATGTGATTTATCAACACCGAGTACATCTTAAAATGTACAGCTCATGAAAAATAAAAGTTCCAGATGGACAAATATTATATGCATAAACCAGTATGAATAAAAAATAAATCTTAAGATAAATTTGCAGGTAGGTTGAAAAAGCCAGAATGGGAAGTTTTAAGTACAACTTGAAGTGTGAAGTTTATTCTTGTACACAGATATGGCATATTCATGGTAGTACACATGAAATTCATGTATTTATCTGTCATTTAAACTTATGTAAATAGAAATCCTGTCTCCCCCTCTAGTGGACCTTAAGTGTAAGACCTTCATTGCTCAGATAATGAAAGTCACTAGGATTTTTTGAGAAGGACAAAGTCTGACCAGTTACAGCAACGAGTCAGACGAGTCTGAAGATCTGAGCTGAATTTGGTGAAACATTAAAATTTTAGTCGTTGTCAATTACTCTCATAATAAATGATAATAATGTTCAAATATATGTCGGCTTTCTCAAGGCCAACAAAGAAGACTAAAAGAAAAACACCATTCAGTTTAGTATGTAATAAAACTAATATTACAAATTTATTTAATAAATTGAACTATATACATTTTCCCAATTAATTTTTAATTTCACACACACCTACCTAGTACCTTTAGACTTAAAAGACAAGAGTGGTAAATGTTACAGACATATTATCATAGAACTGTTCAGTCTATTATTGATTTTTATTTCCACTTCACTTTTATCCAAGGAGACATAATTATTTACACTGTATTTACAGTGGGACAATATTCATACAATACTATAACCTAGAAATAATTTAAAGGGGTGACTTGCAAGTCGCAGCAACACGAATTATGTGTCCAGCTACATCTGGTTTTAGACATTGCTCTTGTAAGACTCTTATTCTGAAAGACTGAGGAGACGGTGTTGAAGGCGGAGCGATTCTACCAATCAGATGAAAGGAGCGTTTCAGCTCCGCCCACAAGTGCGAATGAAATATTGAAGCCATAAAACGTTTTTTAAACCCCAAACGACAAAATGAGAAATCAAGTCAAAAACTCATTTTCCGTTTGTTAACCTAGATGGAATAACGAATAAACGAGCCTTTTTTCCATTTCTCGTTATTTAATTCATGTTCTCTCACTTGAATCCTCTTGAGTCTTTCATTTTCTGTTTTTTAATTTGAAACAGATTTGGAATGGACGGAAGATACCCTGATTAAACAACTATACCATTTTTTTTTTCTGCTGACTCCTTTGCTATAAGAAGAGCCAAAGACACATGTGACAGTACGCATTTAAAAAAATAAATAAAAATAAAATAAAATAAACTTAATTTGCTCACAATACCACCTGGTGGCCAACAAGTGAAAAACAAGTAGATATATTACATACAGAGGTGTAAAGTCCAGAGGTCAGAAAGTAAAATTCCTACCATATTTTTGTTCCACCAGGTAGTATTGTGAGCAAGTTAAGTTTCTGGAAATTAGCCCTTTTGTGAACCACTCGGCTGAAAATATTAATGCTTCATGAGGCTTCATCTCGCCATCACTATGTACAACTATACTAAACAATGATCTCCATCATGGTAGTGAAAAAAACCTCTGTAACTCTCTTCTGTAGACATCTGACCGAAATAAAGTAATTCTGGTTGGTAATGTGAATCTGGTGAAGTTGTTTTAGGAGTTGTTTAATCAGATCTTGAGAGATTTTATGAATTATTTTATTTCAGTTGATTTCGTCTAAGGCTGTGGCTGAAGTCAGTTGTAGTTCTTGTGTTTCTCTTTCCTTTAGTGATTCTGTTTGTTAATAGCAGGTGATACAAAAACAGCATGATACATAATTTAATGGTAATAAATTTGAATTGATTTACAGGAAACAAACTGTAGAAAAACTGTTATTTACTGGCACCCGTGCTGCCAGTAGATGTTTTTCTACATTTTGTTGCCGTTAATTCAAGAAAAAAAAAAAAAAAAAAAACATCCATAGAAAAAAAAAAAAAAAGTTATGCAAAGTCCCACACTGATAATGAAAGTAAATACTGAACTCCACCGTATTAATGTGTGTTTGCACAAGAGAGATCTGTTATGCTGGGTACACACCAAAATATTATGAACATCTTATAAGATTTTCAAAATGTGATAGACTAAAAACATAAGGATAAAAAATCCAAGATTTAACCGTTTTGCTCCTATAGTGTTTGGTATGCCATGATGTGACAAAGACAGCACACCACACAAACAGATTTTCAACCTTGACTTTGAACACAGGAAATCTTGCAAAATCTCACGAGGCTTCAGAATAAGCATGGTGGATGATATGCAGGAAGAAATTGTAATGATAGTGTTAGGAATGAGTTTATACATGACATGTTGTATAAACATTTGTGCTTTTACCACAAATCAACAAGCTGATCCTCCATCTCTGCTGTCCACATCAATTTCATTTTGTGCTGCGGCATGACTGCTTCCATCTTCCATTGATTTCTGATTGGATATTGTTTCATTTCATGTGATAATCTTCAGAGCGTGTGCACATTTGTCCTCGGGGTTCCCCCACACATCAGGATTTCTGATTATACATATTAAACATGTTGAATATTTACGATTCGTGATTGGGGTGGCTCCGACTTTCTTCTGATCAAGTTTGTACACTCTTAACACACCTAGCACCAAGGGAAAATCTGATAAGATAATATGTTGAACCATCAATATAATTGGGACATAGCTAGGATGGTCGGAAGGGGGGAAATTGGCTCGAAATCAGATTATCTTTTGGTGTGTACCCAGCATTATTTTAATGTAGTTTTGTTGTGCACCATTGTGCTGGAGAGTAGAGCCTGTGCTTCAGTCAATGATGAGCCACAAACACTGATTCTTGTTGCACTATATAAAAACAATAGGTTAGGAGTCGCTGATATAGTGGTGGTTTTTGTGTTAAGTATTTCAGTGCATACATGTGTTCTATAGATGACAATGAAGTGCAGTGATTTGAGGACAGTGTTCACAGAGCTAACATTGTATGCATGCTAGTTTTTAAACTTGAACTGTTTGAGGCAGTGGGAGTGGAGATAATTCCCATGGTAGAATAATGGTAAAACACTGTAAAAAAATAAATAAATAAATACAATTAAAAAATAAGAGTTGTAAATTAATGGTCGAGAGCTGTAAATTAACATTACTTTACTTGCACATCTGCTGCCAGTAAATTACTGTTATTTAATGACACATTTTTTTTACAGTGTATGTGACATTTGTTCATCCAATGACTTACCATGAATCATGAGCAGAAACACCAGACCAAAAAGAGGAGCCATTCTGACAGACATCACTTCAATCACAAACGAGCTTAAAAAATGAAAAGAATAATAATAATAATAATAATAATAATAATAATAATAATAATAATAACTTTAAAAATGTATGCACTAAGAATTTTTCAATGTGAATATTTCCTATTGAATAAGTCAGTAGGTTGCATGTCAGTATTAACTGGGCTATATTCACATATTAACCATATATTAACACACATAATCTATAATATTCACATAATATTCATATTATAAACTTTTACCATGCTCTGTTGAGTCCTCCAGCAGTCATGAAGTGATTTCACATTATTAGCGTGGCTTGTTTTATAAAGACCATACAAATAGAAATGTTTCTTCCTCTTTCTTGGGTGCTGCCCACACAAGTAACTATATACAACATGCCATGATCCAATGGCATTTATTTATAATTAAACCCAAAATACTTAAAAAAAAAAAAAAAATCAGTGAATCACAAATGTATTTCCATATAGTAGGCAATTTTTACAGTTTCACTTGCTTTTTTGCATGAAGCAGAAAAGAACATATGTTCAAATTTAAATCAAAGAACTGGGTTTTTCCTGGAAAAAAATAAATCAAAAATTCTAAGTAAGATTATTATATATATCATCATTTTGACCACAGACAGACAAGTTATTTTTATTTATTTATTTTTTTTTACTTCGGTTTACTGCCAGAATGAGAAGTGACAGGAAGTGTTGGGCAGTAGAGGTGGGTGGGTAGGATACGGAATTACCTCATCCAGAATCTCAACCTCTGCAATGAATCAGAGCCCACCTACAGTGACTCAACATACTGTACAGTATGTCTCTGATCGAAGTGATCAAAATGATGCCTGTGTTCTCCCCAGCTCTTCAGCACCCCACATTTTTCTGATATTAATACTGTATGTAGAGAAGAATGTAACTACAGAGCACTCTAAATTGTGTGTGTATGTTTGTGTGTGTGTGTGTGTGTGTGTGTGTCTTTTAGTGGCTTTTTGTGATGTCCAGATTGTTCCAATTAGCTGAATATTTTGTCACCATTGTTGAGAATCATATGCTGATTGATGATATCTGTTTGACAGTGTTTTTTTTTTTTCTCAAACTGTCCTTGATGTTTATGTTGTAATATCACATGGTCTGTAAAGTGAAAGCATAAAGTTCTGCAACAGCTAGTTTAAAATAATTTCAGTGAATCAGGCTATTACATGATAGTTAAGCAAGTTACAAGCTCTTTTTAAGCTTCAATCATTTGCTTAGCAAAATGATTTCCTTTTTCAAAGCACTCAAAACACCACACACTAGTAATGCCTGCTGGTTAAAAGTGTGTGAATTCATCAAAAACTAACTGAAACCATAGACAGTAAAAAAAAAAAAATAGATGGACAGCAGTCAGTTCTTTCCACTATAGAAAAGTGAAGTCAAGTCAAGTCACATTTTTTATATAGCACTTAAAAAAGAAAAAAAAAAAGAGTCAAAGCAATTTAACAACATTAATTAACAGTGTGTCAATAATGCAAAAAAGACAGTTAAAGGCATTTCATCATTGAATTCAGTGATGTCATCATTCAGCTCAGTTCAGTTTAAATAGTATCTCTGCAATCATTTGCAATCAAGTCAACAATATCGCTGTAAAGGAAGTGACCCCAATTAAAGCTGTAGTAGGGAACTTTTGACGCTCTAGCGGTTAATAAACAGAACTGCTTGCGTCTTGCGGAAGAACATCGTAGCCGGAACTACTTCTCTCTGTTTATGTCTATGAAGAATCACAAAG
This sequence comes from Carassius auratus, assembly GCF_003368295.1. Taxonomy (NCBI): domain Eukaryota; kingdom Metazoa; phylum Chordata; class Actinopteri; order Cypriniformes; family Cyprinidae; genus Carassius; species Carassius auratus. The sequence goes on from NW_020529076.1 coordinate 235,306, forward strand.
GTACTGGGTTACTCCGCCGCGGTACCCCCGAAGCAATCTAAAATAGTCCGAATATAAACACTTATTATAGGTGCACCCTAGTGATTCAGGACAAGCTAAAAACACGGTTTGGAAAATGGATTCATGGTGTACTCGCTTATTAATTTCATTTTTCTACATTTTGAACACAAACAAAGTAACGGACCGCAGCTCTGATTGGTTGTTTTTTACCGGGAGCGCATGACTTTCTGCAAATGGCAATAGGACCACTGGGAGGAGCCAGAGGAGCTTGATTTTTTTCACAGATTATCTGTCTCATATTCTACTGTCAGGACATAATGACAGGTTTAATAAATATGTAAAAAATATTTTTTTACAAAAGTTCCCTACAGCACCTTTAAGCAAGACAGAGACGACAGTGGCAAGGAACCAAAACCTTGGGAGAAACCAGGCTCAGTTGGGGGGCCAGTTCTCCTCTGACCAGATGAAACCAGCAGTTCATTCAGTCGGTCGTCTGATCTGGGGCTAATCTAGTTGTCCTGGTCTCCGCTGCATTTAAGGGTTGTAGAGGTCCTTTCTAGGTGCTGATTTTATACAAATTTATATGACTTTATACAATGTTTGATAGGCAGTCAGTGCAGTGTTGACAGGACCGGGCTAATATGGTCATACTTCCTGGTTCTAGTAAGAACTATAGCTTCTGCATTTTGGACTAGCTGGAGTTTGTTTACTAAGCATTCAGAACAACAACCCAGTAAAGCATTACAATAATCTAACCTTGAGGTCATTAACACATAGATTAACATTTCTGCATTTGACATTGAGATTATAGTTCATAATTTAGAAATATTTCTGAGATGGAAAAATGCACTCCTAGGTTCCTAAACTGATGAAGAAGAATTGATAGAGCAACCATCAAGTCCTAGACAGCGTACTAGGTTATTACATGCAGAGTGTTTAGGTCCTATAATCAACACTGTTTTATTTTTATATTTTTTTATTTGTTATTTTTATTTAGCAATAAGAAATTACTCATCATCCAGTTTTTTATATTGACTATGTATTCCGTTAGTTTTTCAAATTGGTATGTTTCCCCAGGTTAGAAACTAACACTGTGTTTTCTGATGACATCTCTCAAGGGTAACATGTAAAGTGTGAAGAGTAACGGCCCTACTATAGGAAATGCAGCCATTCCCAGAAATATCTGATGACATCATGAACACAATGGCTAATCAGAGGCATTTAAGTTAGAACTAACTCCCACCTCAAAACGCAGGGGCTTTTGTTTAGTGCTGAAGGCTCTTTGTGTTTTTTATGGGCTTATAATAATCCATTCAACATTTCAATAAAAGCCTTGTTTTTCATGCAGCTAAGAGGACAGGCGGCCACGAATAGTGCAAAGTTTCAAAATTGATTTCCATATAAATGTTGGATTCTTGTTAAAAAATCACAGTGGGTGTGACAAAAACATGATAAATTCAACTAAGCACCCTAAGCACTGTCTGAAGCATTCTTTTGATTTTGGAATCATGCCTGCCGGTAAATGTCAAATAATGAATCATAAATAATTTAATATATATATTTTTTTTCATTCTTAAATACATTAAATTGTAAGTTAAATAATTTTTATTAACACATTTATTTTTGGACGGCTTGAATTATTTGTTCACAGACTTTCTCACAACAGAAATTTTCACCTCAGATTAGAAAGTTTTATTTATTTTTTTTTTATTTTATTTTATTTTTTAGGTTAATAGACCTCATGTTTCGTGTCATGGTCTTATTCATTATGATTTTTCAAAATTAGTAATTTGTGTGCTTTTTCTTAATAACAGATTACATTTTCAGTTTGTTTGTTGACAAACACAACGAGACCACAATATGTTGAAATACACTCGCAGAATATCTATAATCTACTATGCAAGTGTAATCATTTATGTATATATATTTGTTTTTATATAGTCTATATGTAACCCCTGTTCAAGGTTCTACTTGCTCTTGACTCTAACAAAGGAGGCTAAATACGTGCGCATCTTGAGACCATGGAGGAGGAAGGTTTACCTGCACAACACTACCAGCTGTCCTCTGATACATATAGTTTCCATTAAAGTCCATATTACAATAATAATCTGTATTTGTATATTACATTTCTCTTTTTGGTTTATGTCTTATATATTGTACATGTAACCATCTCATCTTCCAAAAATGACGATGCACGTTCTAAACCCCAGATTCAAAACAAAGTTGAAATGGTCTGTGTACTTTTTGACAATTTAATCTTTGATATATAAATGAATAAAGAAATAATTCCAGTCACATCAACCCTTTAGTACACACATATATAAGGTAATTCTATTCTTGCAGTAACTTGTTTAGATAACTTTGATTCCTCATTTATCACATGCTGAGGTCACACATAAACATATTCATGCAAAAGTTATGAAAAACATCACTTCTCAGAAGAAAGGAAACTCTACATATGCACGTTACATATATAGCATACTGATTTTTAACTTTTCTTACAACGCGCAGATAATTTCTCTACAAATAATTATTGACAGTCACTTGAACAACTGATTTTAATTCACTGTTTCTTCCATTTTCTTGTTTGTATAATTACATAAACAAATATCATTTCAATTAGCATTTCAAATTATATATATATATATATATATATATATATATATATATATATATATATATATATATATATATATATATATATATATATATATATATATATAATGTTTTAATAATTTAGTATTTAAATAATATTTGAAATGTATTTATTTATGAATAATTAATGAATAATATGCTATACATTTAGTTAAACTGCATACTAAATGGCAAACTTTCAAGAACATTAATTAATATTTGTTCATATTCAGCCAATATGTCTCTCTCCAGGGCTTCCTTGTAAAAGAGATTTGGGACATCTCAATGGGACATCACCTGGTAAAATAAAGGAAAAAATAAAATAAAATAAAAAATATGTCTGGCATTTGCTTTTTCCCAGCAGACCAGATTGATGTATAAACACAGGCTTCATGATGGTCTTTCATTCATTTAACACTGCTGTAGATCACAGAGACCTCTTCCACAGTTTCCACATCTAATTGCCTAAAAAATAAAATTAAAACAGAAGTAAAAAACAGAAATAATGATGCTATTCATGTGACTACATGATGATGATGAATTCATAAAGATACAGTCTCCATGTATGTCAAATTTCTAAAATTAGCATAATTTTGGTCCATGTGTAAAGAACTATACATTTCTACTTTCATCATTATCATAACAGAACAGATGATGAAATAATATTTATTTGTGCACCTCACAGCAGCAGCAGGCTGGTGAATCATGAGATTGTCATACTGGCTTTCGTTTTCCTCTGCTCTCTTTGTCGGTTTGGTTTTGTGATGTTGGACGGTCACGTACTGGATCTCTTCTGCATCATCATTTCTGTCTCTTCTAGATTTGCTGTATAAAATGCTGGCATACAGAGCATCATCACAAATGGCTGATTCAGACAGTTGAACATTCTTCTCATTTACATTAGCGTACAGATCATCCTGAAATGAAAGAAAATGAATTATGTAACCTAGCTAAAAGTACATGACAAATATTTCCAGTCATATCTGGATGATTTACCTGTTTTACTGTGTCGACTTCAGCTTTTGTACTTCTTCGTTTTCTCCTGGTTTTATAGACATTAAATATTTTAAGCTGTGTTTTAAAGATTACTAATAATCATATGGGGAAATTCCACCTGCACTGTAATTGAGAATTAAACTTACATCACAATGATGATGATGATGATGATGATGATTAGGAATAATCCAACACAAGCCACTGTGATTCCCAACCAGACAGGCCAATCCAGACCTTGACGGACTGAAAGATGAAGACTATGAATTAACATTGACTCTCAAAGCTACACAACTTTCTTCAACCCTTATAAAATAAGATCTTCACCGGTCACTAATATAACTGCCGATTTCTTAGATCCATGTTGATTGTGAGCCTCACAGTAGAAGCGTCCACTCTGTAGTGCACTGAAACTCTGTCCAGATCCAACAGAGGAGCTTTGATTCTCCTGAAACCAGCTGAAGTTCAGAGCAGGAGGGTTTGAATCACTGCTGCAGATCAGAGTCACTGAATCTTCCTCCACTGTTTCAGCAGATCCATTTATGAACAGTGAGACATTCCTGGGTGGGTCTAAAACAGAAAAAAAAAAGATATTATTAACAGTCACAATACATTTGACATCACAGAAGATTAAATATCACAACTACTGAACTACTATCTTTCAACTCACACATGACATTTAAAGTCACAGCAGAGTATTTCTCTCCATGTTTATTTCTGGACTTGCACTTGTATTCTCCACTGTGATCAGAGCTGATCTTTGAGATGCTGTAGATTCTTCCAGATCCTACAGTCGTTCTTCCTTTAAACCAACTGATTTCTGCAGGAGGGTTTGAATCACTGCTGCAGCTCAGAGTCACTGAATCTCCCTCCACTATTATATCAGATGGACTGATGGACACTGAGACACTCTTTGGAGGATCTAAAAAAAACAAACAAAAACATTTCTTTGATTAACAACTGCAAAAAATGTAAGATGACAGAGGAAATTAATATCACATACCAATCTATATTTTTTGCCTTGTCTCAAGAAATATCTGCGCCCAAAATCACACACAAAATCACAAAACGGACATAAAATGATGTAGCATACATCCCTGAGCAGTAGGTGGCGCTGTAATTCTGCCACATAGATACACTAAAAATGGAGATGGTTTGGACTGTGCATAAACCTGGAGTGCAGCATACTGTATAGACGAACATAAAACAATACATTTACTAATCTGTGTTAATGTAAGTTAATAAAAAAGACAGTCATTCAGTGTTTGTTCGTGTTTTTGTTGCTGTTACGTGATGTAGTGGTGTCTGACTTGGGGCAAGACGTGGACTGGTGGACATGGTTGGATGTCCATTTAAGCACCTACCCCTCACTAATGCCAAATTAATCAAAGGAAGGATGTGAGGTCTATTTAAGGACCTTAACCAGTGGAATACGGGTAATGTAGTGCACCATATATGAAAATGTATTTTATTAGGAACTGTGGAAGATGAAGTTAAAAGAAGAACAAATAGGTCAAATTCACAACACTTTTGAACTATTGAATATCACCCATTCACTACGAGTTAGTCATTGCGAACTGGCCTGAATACATTCAAAATAGCCTTGTTGTATGTCTGGGTTTTACCTAATCAGCTATGTAAAACTACAGAATGCAAACAAGTAGGGTCTGTGTACGTTTTGATCTTTTCCTTTTCTATTTAGAATTCAGTAACGGGAAATGTTTATTTGTTATTCCGTTTAGTTTAACAAACGAAAATTAGTTTTTGGCTCAATTTCTCATTTTGTCGTTTTGGGTTTACAAATCGGTTTGGCTTCAATATTTCATTCGCACTTGTGGGTGGCGCTGAAACGCTCCTCTCATCTGATCTGATTGGTCGAATCGCTCTGCCTTCAGCTCGTTCTTTTCATTATTTCAGACAGAATAAGGGTCAGTGCAAGAGTGACACTGTAATGTCTGAAACTACCGTTCACTGTTAATTAGCATAATAATTGAATCAGATGTGGCTGGGCACATAATTCGTGCTTCTGAGACCTGCAAGTGACCACTTTATATTATTTCTAGGTTATAGTATTGTGTGAATATTGTCCCACTAATAAATACAGTGCAATTATTTCTGTCTCTTTGGATAAAAGTGAAGTGTAAATAAAAATTAATAATAGCATGAACATTTTCATGAAAATATGCCTGTAACATTTACCACTCTCGTCTTTTAACCCCTTAACGTGCAAACATCGCCGACGGCCCCAGTTTATTATTGTTTACATTAAACATCACTGTCTTACTTCATCTGGACAGACTGTGCATCAATTGAAAGTTTAAAGACTCTAGTTTCGATATTTGACAAATATTTTGATAAAACATCGTTGCAGTGACAGATATTTAGTGATTTATGTCAGAAGTGCAAAATAATAAATCCGTATTATGCCACATTTTGAATAGAAATTCACAACTCACTCAAATTCAGTCACGTCAGCAGCGGTTTATTTGTGTTCACATAGACTCAATGAACAGCGTCAATAAGGATTTATAGACAAAAGATGCATATCTGCGGAGATATATGGATATATTTACTGATGTTTACTTCATATTTCTTCAGACACAATCGTCATTTATATTCATTTTCCACGGATTTATGCGGTCTGATGATAAACAGCCTTTCCCAGCGATCTGTGTGTGCGGGCAGTGGTCACAGCTTGTGCTGTGTGTCACTCAGACTCTGATTGGGCCTTGTCAGTGTCAATCTTAGAGTGTCATATATATTTTTGTTGCTTACATAGATATGATACAGACATCATGTTCAGAAGTGTGTGTCTTCAGTCCCCCAAAACAAAGTTATTTAACAACACAAAAAGTTTACAAACAGAATCACTGAAGGAAAAAAAGGGTACCTTTATAGGGTTACCATTATAGTGGTCAGTGTTTGCTTTAGTTGGGCTCTTGACCCTTGACTTTTTACTGTTACATTTTGTTTGGCTGTTGTAACTGAATTATAACAGCTACTTGTTAAGAGTATTGTGGTGGTCCTGGTTATAGTTTAGCATAATCTATGTTTGGACTGGGCATTATAAATTGAGCCTGTTCTCGGAGACAAATTGACATTCGTTAAAGCAACACCTCTAATTCTACAATAGAAGACCTGGATTTTTATGTGAAATCCAGAGTTTAAGAATTCTGATTAAGAAAAAAAATTGTGACGGAGAAAGGAAACTTTCTCTTTGGCACTAAGTGACATCAAGAACCAGCATATGATTCTCAAGAATGGTGACAGACAGCATGATGGGATCCATAAGTGAGTTTTGATTGGTGGCACCCAGAATGCAGTGCAACAAGTTTTTGATGGTCACCATTGTTGAGGTTCTCAGGCTGATTTTTGATGTCTGTTTGCCTAAATAATATATATATATATATATATATATACATTATATTATTATATATATATACGTATATATATGTATATTATACGTATATATATGAATATATACGTATATATATATATATACGTATATATATGTATATATATACGTATATATATGTATATATATACGTATATATATGTATATATATACGTATTATATATGTATATATATACGTATATATATGTATATATATACGTATATATATGTATATATATACGTATATATATGTATATATATACGTATATATATGTATATATATACGTATATATATGTATATATATACGTATATATAGTATATATATACGTATATATATGTATATATATACGTATATATATGTATAATATACGTATATATATGTATATATATACGTATATATATGTATATATATACGTATATATATGTATATATATACGTATATATATGTATATATACGTATATATGTATATATACGTATATATATATGTATGTATAAATATATATAAATATAAATATACAAATATAAATGTCCAGACCTTATGCTGTTCAAACATAGGACAACTGTTGCCTGTAAGACAAAACCAACTCAGAAATCCAGATCAAATGCTGTCAAAATAAACAACACCACCTGAGTTACTCTTTGCTGGCTTATCTAGCGGCAATGTCACAATCACAGCAACCAAAAAAAATTTTGTTTAAAAGGTTAAGGGTCAAGATCCCAACTACAGCAAACACTGACCACCATAGTGGTAACCAAAATGTAGATTATTCTCCTGCAGTGATTCTGTTTGTTAACATCAGGTGTCTTCAGTAACTTTGTTTTGGGTGCTTGACCACATGAGCTTTTGAACACGATGCCTGTTTTATCTCCATGTAATCAACTAAAACATGAATTTGTGAATTACATTTTTGCGCTGTGTTTCTTAGTCGCCAACTACTGGCCTGGTATGCATTGCATAGTGTTCATTAGCATAGTGATTTGTTTTTCTTTCTCAAAGAAATGTTTTTTGTATTTGTTTAAACTTAGCTTATTTTTGTGCTATTTAACTCATTTTGAATGGTTAATTTCTAAGTATCTCATTTGATTAATTCTAATGAATTCTTATGTGTTAAATTTAATTAATAATATTGCTTGTAATCTGTTGCCACAATTTTATTAATTAAATATAATGTATTATTTTTAACAGTGTACACCAACTACACACACATTTCCTATCATGTATGCCTATGAAAGATGGTCAAACCAATCACAGTAGGTATGGGGCGGGTTAACATGTGCAACCCCGCCTCTATATGCAGGCTGCAGCTGGGTGCTTCCCGTTTTATCCAACAAAACCGATATTTTTTAATACATTTTAATTATTTTTTTCATGTTATTTTACTCATTTTGAATAATTGCTTTTAAGCATCGCATTTGATTAATTCTAATTAATTCGAATGTGTTAAAGGTAATTAACAATATTGCTTGTAATCTGTTGCCACAATTTAATTGAGTAAATATAGAGTATCACTTTTTACAGTGTACTAAATGGCAAACTTTCAAGAACATTAATTAATATTGTTCATATTCAGCCAATATGTCTCTCTCCAGGGCTTCCTTGTAAAAGAGATTTGGGACATCTCAATGGGACATCACCTGGTAAAATAAAGGAAAAAATAAAATAAAATAAAAAATATGTCTGGCATTTGCTTTTTCCCAGCAGACCAGATTGATGTATAAACACAGGCTTCATGATGGTCTTTCATTCATTTAACACTGCCGTAGATCACAGAGACCTCTTCCACAGTTTCCACATCTAATTGCCTAAAAAATAAAATTAAAACAGAAGTAAAAAACAGAAATAATGATGCTATTCATGTGACTACATGATGATGATGAATTCATAAAGATACAGTCTCCATGTATGTCAAATTTCTAAAATTAGCATAATTTTGGTCCATGTGTAAAGAACTATACATTTCTACTTTCATCATTATCATAACAGAACAGATGATGAAATAATATTTATTTGTGCACCTCACAGCAGCAGCAGGCTGGTGAATCATGAGATTGTCATACTGGCTTTCGTTTTCCTCTGCTCTCTTTGTCGGTTTGGTTTTGTGAGGTTGGACGGTCACGTACTGGATCTCTTCTGCATCATCATTTCTGTCTCTTCTAGATTTGCTGTATAAAATGCTGGCATACAGAGCATCATCACAAATGGCTGATTCAGACAGTTGAACATTCTTCTCATTTACATTAGCGTACAGATCATCCTGAAATGAAAGAAAATGAATTATGTAACCTAGCTAAAAGTACATGACAAATATTTCCAGTCATATCTGGATGATTTACCTGTTTTACTGTGTCGACTTCAGCTTTTGTACTTCTTCGTTTTCTCCTGGTTTTATAGACATTAAATATTTTAAGCTGTGTTTTAAAGATTACTAATAATCATATGGGGAAATTCCACCTGCACTGTAATTGAGAATTAAAACTTACATCACAATGATGATGATGATGATGATGATGATTAGGAATAATCCAACACAAGCCACTGTGATTCCCAACCAGACAGGCCAATCCAGACCTTGACGGACTGAAAGATGAAGACTATGAATTAACATTGACTCTCAAAGCTACACAACTTTCTTCAACCCTTATAAAATAAGATCTTCACCGGTCACTAATATAACTGCCGATTTCTTAGATCCATGTTGATTGTGAGCCTCACAGTAGAAGCGTCCACTCTGTAGTGCACTGAAACTCTGTCCAGATTCCAACAGAGGAGCTTTGATTCTCCTGAAACCAGCTGAAGTTCAGAGCAGGAGGGTTTGAATCACTGCTGCAGATCAGAGTCACTGAATCTTCCTCCACTGTTTCAGCAGATCCATTTATGAACAGTGAGACATTCCCTGGGTGGGTCTAAAACAGAAAAAAAAAAGATATTATTAACAGTCACAATACATTTGACATCACAGAAGATTAAATATCACAACTACTGAACTACTATCTTCAACTCACACATGTCATTTAAAGTCACAGCAGAGTATTTCTCTCCATGTTTATTTCTGGACTTGCACTTGTATTCTCCACTGTGATCAGAGCTGATCTTTGAGATGCTGTAGATTCTTCCAGATCCTACAGTCGTTCTTCCTTTAAACCAACTGATTTCTGCAGGAGGGTTTGAATCACTGCTGCAAGCTCAGAGTCACTGAATCTCCCTCCACTATTATATCAGATGGACTGATGGACACTGAGGACACTCTTTGGAGGATCTAAAAAAAAACAAACAAAAACATTTCTTTGATTAACAACTGCAAAAAATGTAAGATGACAGAGGAATTAATATCACATACCCAATCTATATTTTTTTGCTTGTCTCAAGAAATATCTGCGCCCAAAATCACACACAAAATCCACAAAACGGACATAAAATGATGTAGCATACATCCTGAGCAGTAGGTGGGCGCTGTAATTCTGCCACATAGATACACTAAAAATGGAGATGGTTTGGACTGTGCATAAACCTGGAGTGCAGCATACTGTATAGACGAAACATAAAACAATACATTTACTAATCTGTGTTAATGTAAGTTAATAAAAAAGACAGTCATTCAGTGTTTGTTCGTGTTTTTGTTGCTGTTACGTGATGTAGTGGTGTCTGGACTTGGGGCAAGACGTGGACTGGTGGACATGGTGGATGTCCATTTAAGCACCTACCCCTCACTAATGCAAATTTAATCAAAGGAAGGATGTGAGGTCTATTTAAGGACCTTAACCAGTGGAATACGGGGTAATGTAGTGCACCATATATGAAAATGTATTTTATTAGGAACTGTGGAAGATGAAGTTAAAAGAAGAACAAATAGGTCAAATTCACAACACTTTTGGAACTATTGAATATCACCCATTCACTACGAGTTAGTCATTGCGAACTGGCCTGAATACATTCAAAATAGCCTTGTTGTATGTCTGGGTTTTACCTAATCAGCTATGTAAAACTACAGAATGCAAACAAGTAGGGGCTGTGTACGTTTTGATCTTTTCCTTTTCTATTTAGAATTCAGTAACGGGAAATGTTTATTTGTTATTCCGTTTAGTTTAACAAACGAAAATTAGTTTTGGCTCAATTCTCATTTTGTCGTTTTGGGTTTACAAATCGGTTTTGGCTTCAATATTTCATTCGCACTTGTGGGTGGCGCTGAAACGCTCCTCTTCATCTGATCTGATTGGTCGAATCGGCTCTGCCTTCAGCTCGTTCTTTTCATTATTCAGACAGAATAAGGGTCAGTGCAAGAAGTGACACTGTAATGTCTGAAACTACCGTTCACTGTTAATTAGCATAATAATTGAATCAGATGTGGCTGGGCACATAATTCGTGCTTTGAGACCTGCAAGTGACCACCTTATTATTTCTAGGTTATAGTATTGTGAATATTGTCCCCACTAATAAATTACAGTGCAATTATTTCTGTCTCTTTGGATAAAGTGAAGTGTAAATAAAAAATTAATAATAGCATGAACATTTTCATGAAATATGCCTGTAACATTTACACTCTCGTCTTTTAACCCCCTTAACGTGCAAACATCGCCGACGGCCCCAGTTTATTATTGTTTACATAAACATCACTGTCTTACTTCATCTGGACAAACTGTGCATCAATTGAAAGTTTAAAGACTCTAGTTTCGATATTTGACCAATATTTTGATAAAACATCGTTGCAGTGACAGATATTTAGTGATTTATGTCAGAAGTGCAAAATAATAAATCCGTATTATGCCACATTTTGAATAGAAATTCACAACTCACTCAAATTCAGTCACGTCAGCAGCGGTTTATTTGTGTTCACATAGACTCAATGAACAGCGTCAATAAGGATTTATAGACAAAAGATGCATATCTGCGGAGATATATGGATATATTTACTGATGTTTACTTCATATTTCTTCAGACACAATCGTCATTTCTATTCATTTTCCACGGATTTACGCGGTCTGATGATAAACAGCCTCTCCCAGCGATCTGTGTGTGCGGGCAGTGGTCACAGCTTGTGCTGTGTGTCACTCAGACTCTGATTGGGCCTTGTCAGTGTCAATCTTAGAGTGTAATATATATTTTTGTTGCTTACATAGATATGATACAGACATCATGTTCAGAAGTGTGTGTCTTCAGTCCCCCAAAACAAAGTTATTTAACAACACAAAAAGTTCACAAACAGAATCACTGAAGGAAAAAAAGGTACCTTTATAGGTTTACCATTATAGTGGTCAGTGTTTGCTTGGGCTCTTGACCCTTGACTTTTTACTGTTACATTTTTTGGCTGTTGTAACTGAATTATAACAGCTACTTTTAGAGTATTGTGGTGGTCTGGTTATAGTTTAGCATAATCTATGTTTGGACTGGGCATTATAAATTGAGCCTGTCTCGGAGACAAATTGACATTCGTTAAAGCAACACCTCTAATTCTACAATAGAAGACCTGGATTTTTATGTGAAATCCAGAGTTTAAGAATTCTGATTAAGAAAAAAATTGTGACGAAAGGAAACTTTCTCTTGGCACTAAGTGACATCAAGAACCGCATATGATTCTCAAGAATGGTGACAGACAGCATGATGGATCCATAAGTGAGTTTTGATTGGTGGCACCCAGAATGCAGTGCAACAAGTTTTTGATGGTCACCATTGTTGAGGTTCTCAGGCTGATTTTTGATGTCTGTTTGCCTAAATATATATATATAATATATATGTATAAATATATATAAATAAATATAATATACAATATAAATGTCCAGACCTTATGCTGTTCAAACATAGGACAACTGTTGCCTGTAGACAAAACCAACTCAGAATCCAGATCAAATGCTGTCAAAATAAACAACACCACCTGAGTTACTCTTTGCTGGCTTATCTAGCGGCAAGTCAATCACAGCAACCAAAAAAATTTTTGTTTAAAAGGTTAAGGGTCAAGATCCCAACTACAGCAAACACTGACACCATAGTGGTAACAAAATGTGATTATTCTCCTGCAGTGATTCTGTTTGTTAACATCAGGTGTCTTCAGTAACTTTGTTTTGGGTGCTTGACAACATGAGCTTTTGAACACGATGCCTGTTTTATCTCCATGTAATCAACTAAAATAATTTGTGAATTACATTTTTGCGCTGTGTTTCTTAGTCGCCAACTACTGGCCTGGTATGCATTGCATAGTTCATTAGCATAGTGATTTGGTTTTTCTTTCTCAAAGAAATGTTTTTTGTATTTTTTAATAGCTTATTTTTGTGCTATTTAACTCATTTTGAATGGTTAATTTCTAAGTATCTCATTTGATTAATTCTAATGAATTCTTATGTGTTAAATTTAATTAATAATATTGCTTGTAATCTGTTGCCAATTTTATTAATTAAATATAATGTATTATTTTAACAGTGTACACAACTACACACACATTTCCTATCATGTATGCCTATGAAAGATGGTCAAACCAATCACAGTAGGTATGCGGGTTAACATGTGCAACCCCGCCTCTATATGCAGGCTGCAGCTGGGTGCTTCCCGTTTATCCAACAAAACGATTTTTTAATACATTTAATTATTTTTTTCATGTTATTTTACTCATTTTGAATAATTGCTTTTAAGCATCGCATTTGATTAATTCTAATAATTCGAATGTGTTAAAGGTAATTAACAATATTGCTTGTAATCTGTTCCACAATTTAATTGAGTAAATATAGAGTATCACTTTTTAACAGTGTACTAAATGGCAAACTTTCAAGAACATTAATTAATATTTGTTCATATTCAGCCAATATGTCTCTCTCCAGGGCTTCCTTGTAAAAGAGATTTGGACATCTCAATGGGACATCACCTGGTAAAATAAAGGAAAAATAAATAAAATAAAAAATATGTCTGCATTTGCTTTTTCCAGCAGACCAGATTGATGTATAAACACAGGCTTCATGATGGTCTTTCATTCATTTAACACTGCCGTAGATCACAGAGACCTCTTCCACAGTTTCCACATCTAATTGCCTAAAAAATAAAATTAAAACAGAAGTAAAAACAAAATAATGATGCTATTCATGTGACTACATGATGATGATGAATTCATAAAGATACAGTCTCCATGTATGTCAAATTTCTAAAATTAGCATAATTTTTGGTCCATGTGTAAAGAACTATATTTTCTACTTTCATCATTATCATAACAGAACAGATGATGAAATAATATTTATTTGTGCACCTCACAGCAGCAGCAGGCTGGTGAATCATGAGATTGTCATACTGGCTTTCGTTTTCCTCTGCTCTCTTTGTCGGTTTTGGTTTTTGTGATGTTGGACGGTCACGTACTGATCTCTTCTGCATCATCATTTCTGTCTCTTCTAGATTTGCTGTATAAATTGCTGGCATACAGAGCATCATCAAATGGTTTCAGACAGTTGAACATTCTTCTCATTTACATTAGTACAGATCATCCTGAAATGAAAGAAAATGAATTATGTAACCTAGCTAAAAGTACATGACAAATATTTCCAGTCATATCTGGATGATTTACCTGTTTTACTGTGTCGACTTCAGCTTTTGTACTTCTTCGTTTTCTCCTGGTTTTATAGACATTAAATATTTTAAGCTGTGTTTTAAAGATTACTAAT